>NC_057713.1:55279497-55344204 GCF_004010195.1 Chiloscyllium plagiosum | reverse complement strand
GACAGAGACAGACAGAGAGAGACACAGAGAGAGAGAGAGAGAGACAGACAGACACACAGACAGACAGAGAGAGAGACAAAGAGAAAGAGAGAGACAAAGAGAAAGCGAGAGAGAAAGAAAGAGAGAGAGAGAGAGAAAGGCTAGATACTTGTATTTTCTACATACAGGGCTGTAGTCATTTGCCCAAGATTGACTCATGTGGTTGTTGCTATGCTCAGCAGTCCTGAGCCCACACCCACAGGTCAATTGAAAAATCAATTCAAAGACTGTCTTTGGTGAACACCATCTGACTGACACTGCCACACACACGATGTGTCCAACATCTTCCCACGAGTTCCAGTAACTTGTTTTAAAATCTGCAAAGTTATCTTCCACATTGCTTCTTTTAACACAGTATCTTTTCCTATGTCTTAGTCTACTGTGTAAAAAATTCATTGATCTCTACACAAAAAAAGCCAATTACAGAACAAAATCACAGAGTGACTACATAAAAGTTGATGTAGATCATTATGTTGAACAGCAATGCATGTTTACCTGTACCAATGTACTGCAGCAATTTAAGGCTGCAACTTATCACTAAGTACTCAGAACCAGAGATGGGCATAAACACAGTGACAACCACAAACTCTCTCTCCTGTTTTTCCTGTAAACCCTGCATATTTTGCTCTTCAAGTATTTATCTAACTTTCTTCATAGTTATCATTCAGTCTGATTCCACAACCATTTCAGGCAGTGAATTCCAGATCATAACAATTTTCTCAACTGTTTCTACTCTTAGTAAAATAACCCCAGTTTCTTTAGTCTTTCCACATAATTGACACCTTTCATCCTTGGTATCAATCTCTCAAATTTGTTCTGTATGCTTTGTAAGAGTTAAGTATTTCATTCAATCGCAGAGTGTGGAGAATTTTGCTTTAAGTGTCAATTTTAGGCCATTATCAAAGTTCAATCCTAACCAATTAATCCCACATTTCAGAACCATTTTAAGAGTTCGACTTATGTGATATAACATTCCAGGAATCTACAATAAGATTTTCAATTAGTTTTTAAAGTTATACAAAATGGCAATTTTAGATGTTGCCTTCTTAAACCAGTAATTTACCTTTGTATTATGTTATGTCTGATAATGAGTTGGGATAGAAAATAAGTATTTGAAGCTATCATCTTTGATCAAATAGTAAAAGATTTTGGAAGTGAAATCCACTTTGTGTGCCAACACATAAATGGCACTAGCTGATCAGAAGCACATTATAAACCTGCCTGTGTTTTGTCTTCAATAAAAACATCAGTAAGTGTAAAGTGGGAGGTTAATTTACCATCATCCAAGTTGTCTGCTGCTCAAGATAAATTTATCCCCTCTAAATGTCAGATCTGACATTGAATAAAAATTACAATGATCATTTGCTTCCTGGTCCAATAAAGTTCATCTGTATCTTTTCTCAACTAGAGGAATTACTTTCTAAAATTTATTAACCATTTCTGAGACATCACCCTGTTGAATAGGTTTTGAGTCATCTGACAATCTATCTCCTTATGTGGCACGGTCCCATAATTGTGTTTATAATTCTGCTGTAAAGTGCCTTGGAATGCAAACAAGTACAAGTTGTTGTTATTATTATTCATAAACCACACCCTTCCTGGTAGCTACACAGAAAATAGACAGTGTATTATAATTTAGAGATGGTCTACTTACTGCATCTATGTAGAATGTATTGGATCCAATAGAGGTAACAGCATTCCCAAGGTCATTGTTGTGGACCCCATTTTGATAGTCCTGGTATGGAATGACAGTGAGGGCAAAAGGGCCGACAGTTCCCTTGCTCTGATTGGTCAGCTTCACTTCCAGGGATGTTGGGTCACCGGCCTGACACTCTACCACTACATCACAATCACAGGGCTTCCCAGCTACAAAAACATCTATAAAAGGAGAAAAGCAAAGGTCAAGGTTTATAAAAAGGTATTTACGAACTTGAGTTTGTACTACTATTCTAATCCTCTCCCTTCTTGCCTCTGTTCTAAAAGCATATATAGAATACAGTTTTACAGGTAGAGAAATTGATTTTCTGATCCAGCTTCGAGTACCGATTGCTGTGAGATGTGATTCCCTGTCGTTGCATATACATAGTTGGCAGATGTAGGATAGTGAAGGCGGCGTTTGGTATGCTTTCCTTTATTGGTCAGAGTATTGAGTACAGGAGTTGGGAGGTCATGTTGTGGCTATACAGGACATTGGTTAGGCCACTGTTGGAATACTGCATGCAATTCTGGTCTCCTTCCTATCGGAAAGATGTTTTGAAACTTGAAAGGGTTCAGAAAAGATTTGCAAGGATGTTGCCAGGGTTGGAGGATTTGAGCTATATAGGGAGAGGCTGAACAGGCTGGGGCTGTTTTCCCTGAAGCATCGGAGACTGAGGGGTAACATTATAGAGGTTTACAAAACTATGAGGGGCATGGATAGGGTAAATAGGCAAAGACTTTTCCTTGCGGTCGGGGAGTCCAGAACTAGAGGGCATAGGTTTCAGGTGAGAGGGGAAAGATATAAAGGAGACCTAAGAGGCAACATTTTCACACAGACGGTGGTATGTGTATGGAATGAGCTGCCAGAGGAAGTGGTGGAGGCTGGTACAATTGCAACATTTAAAAGGCATTTGGATGGGTATATGAATAGGAAGGGTTTGGAGGGATATGGGCTGGGTGCTAGCAGGTGGGACTAGATTGGGTTGGGATATCTGGTCGGCATGGACGGGTTGGACCGAAGGGTCTGTTTCCATGCTGTATATCTCTATGACTCTCTATGTCCCCAAAGATCACTCAGGGACTGAAACTTGACTTTTCATCTCTCCAACCGAAGGATATTGAACTCAACTGATGCATCTGTAGAAATAAAATCAGCTAACTTGCCAAAGACTAGAACAGTGGTACATGATTCATTGCCACACTGTGTTCAATACAAGATGGGATAAATTATAAATTATATGTCTTATGCATGTATGAACATAATACACTACAGTTTTATTGGATGGATATGTAATCTTTTCTATAAAATAAACCAAATACACTACCACGTATTATGATGTCCCTCTGCCAACTCTATCAACTGAAATAAAATTACAACCATAGATATCTACTTAATATCAATTTATCATAATTGAAATATCCTGCCAAATAAAGGTATAACTACAAAACTGGCATTGTAAGTTTGAAAAAGGCATTTAATTATTAGCACAGAATGAAGAACAATGGGTCCCGAGAACTGGACAGATTGTCTTGGACAACAGTTGCATGAGATAGTTCAATAACAGTAAATGCTGTGAAGTTAATACACAATCATGTCTTAGAGAATATTTTCTTTGCCAGACATGATCTGCAGTATCGAATTGTCTAAATTCTTTCTTACAAAGTTACCACTATGAAACAAAAGCCTGAGGTGTAAGTGAAATGATACATTATTTACAACATATTTAGAAAGCGAGATTGTCTTCTCGAGTAATATATTGGCAGCATGGTGGCTCAGTGGTTAGCACTGCTGCCTCACAGCGCTAGGGTCCCAGGTTCAATTCCAGACTTGGGCGACTGTCTGTGTGGAGTTTGCATAATCTCCCCTCGTCTGCGTGAGTTTCCTCTGGGTACTCCAGCTTCCTCCCACACTCCAAAGATGTGCAGGTCAGATGAATTGGCCATGCTAAATTGTCCATAGTTGTTAGATGCATTAGTCAGAGGGGGTGGGTTACTCTTGGAAGGGTTGGTGTGGACCTGTTGGGCCAAAGGGCCTGTTTCCACACTGTAGGGAATATAATCTATATTAATTTTAAATAATTAGGGACACTGATGATGTAGTACATGAAGTGGTACATGAACTGTCTCATTCATTTTTCAGAGCTGATTTTGAACCTAGCCAGAATTAAAGAGCTGAAAATCTTCTCAGACAAGCATCCTCTGTTAAACAGACAATTTTGCTTCAGTAAGCACAATCTCTCAGTATGATGCAGTCTAGAATTCACTAAGGATCAGCGATATCATGGAGAGACCATAAAATGAACTGTTGCAGTTGCAATGCAGTAGTACTTGATTAGAAGGTTTTCTAGGGTTGCTGTTTCTGCACATTTTTGTGGCACAGAAAGCATTACCCTCTAAGCAATCCCTCGTGCACTTGTGCATGGTTACTCTACATTGGATGCCAAAATTAAAAATGTATCGTATACCCTTGCATCGGCACCACTTGCATTGAAGATACATGTCCTCATGAAAGCAAGGAATTTTTTTTTTTACTTGCAGAATTAATCAATGATTTACTTGGAGATCAAAGCTCTCATTTCAGAGTTCAAAATTTTCTGCAAAACTTTACTACACTTGCAAAATATTTCAGTCAATAACAATGCTGAATAATGTAGAAGAAGCACAAGATACAAAAATAACAAAGATAAAATAAAAACTGAAACTGAACTGAATTGGACCAGCCAAATAAATACCGTGGCTACAAGAGCAAGTCAAGGCAAGGAATATTGTGGTGAGTAACTAATCTTCTGTGCACCACTGACACAATATAAGTCAGGAGTGTGATAGAATACTCTCCACTTGCCTGAATGAATGCTGCTCTAACAACACTCAAGAACCTCAACAGCATCCAGGATGAATCAGCCTGCTTGATTGGCACCCTATCCACCAGAGTCCATATTCACTCACATGATCACTTAGCATATAGGCGGAAGTATGTAGCTCACCAAGGTTCCTTGACTTTCCAAACCTGTGACCTTCGTCACAAAATACATGGAAACACTGTGTGCAATTCTGTTCTCCCTCCTGTCAGAAGGATGTTGTGAAACTTGAAAGGGTTCAGAAAAGGATATTGCCAGGGTTGGACGATTTGAGCTATAGGGAGAGGCTGAATCGGCTGGGGCTGTTTTCTCTGGAACATCGGAGGCTGAGGGGTGACCTTATAGAGGTTTATAAAATCATTAGGCGCATGGATAGGGTAAACAGACAAGGTCTTTGCCCTGGGGTCTGGGAGTCCAGAACTAGATGGCATAGGTTTAGGGTGAGAAGGGAATAATTTAAAAAGGACCTAAGGGGCAACTCTTTCACACAGAGGGTGGTGCAAGTATGGAATGAGTTGCCAGAGGAAGTGGTGGAGGCTGGTACAATTACAACATTTAAAAGGCAACTGGACAGGTATATGAATAGGAAGGGGTTAGAGTGATATGGGCCAAGTGCTGGCAAATAGGACTAGATTAGGTTAGGATATCTGGTCAGCATGGACATGTCGGACCGAAAGGTCTGTTTCCGCACTGTACATCTCTATGACTATCATTACAAGGTCCCCTCCAAAACACACATTAACCCAACTTTGAACTAAATGGTTATTCCTTCATTGCTGCTGACAAAATTCTACAACTCCCTGCTCACAGCATTATGAGTGCACCTACACTACTTTCACTGCAGTGGTTCAAGAAAGCAACTCACCAGTATCTTCTTAAGGAATCGGAACTGGACAATAAATGCTTGCCCACCCAGTGACATCACTTCCCATGAGTGAATGAAAAAAATTTCAATCGCAACAAATTTTTCATTTTTGACATGAAATCCCTTTGAAACAGTTGGATAGGTCACCAGCCTTGCAATATAGAAAATCATAGAGCTCCCGGCAGAGGCTTTAAGTTTCAAATTATGCTGAAGTAAATTGGGAGTACCTGTTTATCTTTACGCTGGTTTAGAGAGAGAAAGAAAGGATACCAGAGAATGACTTTGTTTCTCATTTTATGAACGTCAATCACAATAACATTACCACAGGCTAACATTCAGCGCAAAAGGTTAACAAATGCAATAACTAACAGCAAGCTTTTTAATAATTGCAGGTGTTTACCACAATATATTTGGAAAGTACATATTTCAAATAATTCACCCTCAGTCAGAAGCTTTCCTATTTTTGTCTTCAATCTTTAACAATGGTGAACAGAACATTTGGGGTAAATTTTTACTTCAAAAGCATAAAATAGTTTTTAATAAACTCATGTTTAGTTGGTAAGCATATGTTTACATAATTAGTGATAATATTATAGCTGTATTTTTGAGTTATTGCAAGAAAGAACAGATTTACATTTTCACACTAATTCTCATTGTCTCAGGATGCCCTAAATCACTTTGCAGACAATGAACTACTTTTAAACACTAAACATATGAATTAAAAGAAAGAGTATGCCACTGAGCCCCTGGAATCTGCTCCAGCACTTTAGAGGATCATGGCTAATGTAATTACTCCACATTTCCCCTTACCTTTGATAACCTTACAAACCCTTGCTGATCAAAAATATACCTGTTATTTTTCCACAGTCATGACCTGTGAGAGATGGAATTACTCTTTCTCTACCTTAAAGGTGACCCTTTATTTTGAAGTAGTGACTGTCTACTTTTGGATTATACCACAAGAGGAAACATGTTTTTCCACGTGCACCCTGTCAAGGCCTCTTAGATTTTTATACGTATAACTCAAATTGCTCCTTACTCTTCTGAACTTGAGCAGATACAATCCTAGCCTGTCCAATCTTTCCAGGTAAAACAACCTAACCATTCCAGGTATTAGTCTAGTAAAAGTTCTCTGAACTGCTCCCAATGCATTTGCAAGCTTTTCTAAATTAGTAAATAATAGTGTATGCAGATGGTATCACCAGTGCCCTCTACATTTGAAGCAGATTCTCCCTACTTTTGTAGAAGTAGCGTTCAGATTGTGATAGGGTTGCAGTTGATTCCATCCACAAGTTAATTTGTGCTTGAGCTGGAACACATATATAAAACCACCTGTTCATAAATACAGAAATTGCTTATATGTTGAATATTTAAAATTACACCCCTGTATGGGACCATAATTGTAATTTCCAGCATTGCTAAGCTGGATGTCTATAAATCATCTTACCCCCAGACTTTTTGTCCTTGGGGCATCAGAGGCGGAGGGGTTTATAAAATCATGAGGGGCATAGATAAGGTTAATAGGCAAGGTCTTTTTCCAAGGGGAGGGGAGTCCAAAACTAGAGGGTATAGGTTTATTGTGAAAGGGGAAAAGATTTAAAGGGGACCCAAGTCACAATTTTTTCATACAGTTTTCATACAATTTTCTGTATATAGAATCAGCTGCAGGAAGTGGTATAGGCGGGTACAAATACGACATTTAAAAGACATTTGCACACGTACACGAATAGGAAAGGTTTAGAGGGATAAGGACCAAATGCAGACAAATGAGACCAGTTAGGTTTGGGACATCTGGTTGGCAAGGATGAGTTGGGCTAAAGGGTCTGTTCCATATTGTTTGAATCTATGACTTGAGAGAAAAATAGCAATAATGGAGAAATTTGTGGCATGTATGAGTAGCAAATCACGATCATAAGATTTGCAATCTAGGCTTTTAAAAGAAGTGGGTGAGAACATTATCATGATAATCTTTAAAAGTTCTCTCTAATTGTGATCTGATTATTTGAATTTGAAAATAATGTCGTCAATATTTAAGAAAGATGACAGGTGATAGAAATTTAGACTAGTTAGCTTAACATCTGTCATTTAGTAAGTTGCTGGACTTTAAAATTAAGGAGAGAGTCCTGGTTCATCTTCAAAACTTTGAACTTAAGAGCCTGACAAATCGATCAAATTCTAATGGACAGGGCTTTATTCATGGATATTATTGATACGGTCTTACAGAGGTACTTGATAGTCTCTTCTGAGAGAGTTTGTCAGCTAAAGTTGAAGCCATGGAGTTGAACTCAAATTATTGACAATTTCCAGTTTGGAAATTGCCCAAGAAGTAGAGAAAGCAGCACTGTTTGGCAGGTCTTCTAATTGGCAGTGACTAACAATGTCCTGTAATGGGGTATGTTGGGACCTGAAAAATTCACGGTAACGATCAACAAATTAGATGACAGGATAGAAATCCACATGCTCAAAGTACACAATGACAGGAAATATCGTAAGTAATGTCAATGGAAAATTACGAAGAGAATGTTAAACCAATGAGAGATAAAACTGTGGCAAATGGATTTCAATTTAAGCATAATCTGTTTTGGATCTAAAAAGGATAGAACAGGGCATTTTGTAAACTAGCAAAGCTAAAAGTAGTGGACATCAAAGAGTTGAGGATCCAGATTAAGAGATCACTGTACTGTCACAAACATAGAGAATGCTGAAAAACTCAGCAGGCCTTGCAGCATATGTGGAGAGAATATTTCAAATTGTATATTATTCTTCTTCTGTTCTGAAGAAGAGACAGACCTGACTCAAAATTCCACAGAGGCTGACGTGCCTGCTGAACTTCTCCAAATTCTTTGTGTTTATTTCAGATTTCCAGCAGCCGTAGTATTTTGCCTTTGTTAAATTGTCATGAATGGGTACAGAAAATAACCAGAGGACTAGCATATGACAGGTTAGAAGATGAGAGTGATAGGGTTGCTTATCATTATTTTGGAAAACTAGAACTCACTGCTTTTTTTTTAAAAAGAGAAGACTGCTATCTGCAAGATTCACTGTCTTTTGAAATGAAGTACTATCACTTTTAAAATGGAGAGATATGATACTTTAATGGTCAAGTAATGAAATCTCCAGTTAACCAACGAAATGACTATTGACACCTCTTGTCTGCCAATGTGTTGGAGACCGGTCAGAACCTATGGCAAGACTCAGACCGAAGCCTATATTATAGAAGGCTATAACCTGAATCTTCCAAGCAGTGACAATAAAAAGCAGTTTCTCATTGCACTCGTCTTTCCTTCAACCAGATAGTGCTGCAGATTTCTACTGCTACATAAGAAATATGCAGTAGTGCGTCTTGAAGAACCCATTTGCAGAGAAGTAAACATGCCCCCTTTTATGACACTAGCCTCCATATTTTAAGTTTAAAGATTCAGTCTGCAAATTATTGAATCGTTGAGTAAATGGGTGATTCAATGACTGGGTGTGAGTGAAACGGCAAGATGTGTGAAGTAGGGAGATGGATGAGTGGGTAGGAGGAAGTGGTAGATGATTAGGGTAGGAGTTGGTTTGGGTTAGTGGAGTGCAGCTGGAGGTGTACTCTGGTCATTTGGTTAGTGGGATGATCAAATCTGGGAGGTAGTCAGTAAGATCAAGGAGTTTAGTTGGATGAGCGGATGGGATTGGGGAAGTAATTCAAGGGTGCAGTTGTGGAGTTATCCACATATTAGATTTGGTTTCAATCTGTTTATTCAATAATATCAGTAAACTACAAAATAATAAAGGAAGTAAACAGCTAACAAATGAAAAGGAAAATACAAACCAATGATACTGCTCAAAATGTTTTGAAAATCATGTTAGTTGCCATCTTTGAATTACCACGAAGTTGAAAATTTATTATAACAAAGACCAAGAAGTTACCAGGGCTGCATGAAATGACTTTGTCCTGAAAAAAAAAATCTGTTTGAAATTTATTTTCAAGTATTTATGCCATTCTGAGGACCCAACAGCTAACAGACACAAGTAGCACAAAGAGAAGCAGTGAATAGAATATATTTGGATTTTCAGAAAGCATTTGAAAAGGTACCACACACTGGGCTAATTAATAAGCTAAAAGATCTTGATATTGGAGCTAGTACATTAGCATGGAAAGAGGATTGGCCAACAAACAGAAGGCAGACACAGTTGGGATAAGGGGAGCATTTTCAGGATGACAAGTAGTGGAGTGCCACAGGGATAGTGAATGGGCCACAATTATTTACAATATATCTTAATAACTTGGATGAGAAAAATGAATGTATTATAACAAAGTCTGCAGATGACCCAAAAATATGTGGGAAGACAAGTACTGAGATTGACACAAAGAATCTGCAGAGGAATATAGGCAGATTAAGCAAGTGAGCAAAAACTTGTCGGGTTGAATATAATGTGCAGAAATGTGAGGTTATGTCCTATGTCAAGGAGCTGAACATTATTTAAATTGTGAAAGACTACACAAAGCTACGAAATAGAAGAATTTGTAAGTCCTTGACCATAAAACATGAAAAACTAGCATCAAGATTCAGTGGCCAGTAGGGAAGGCAAATGTAATGTTGGCCTTTAGTTTAAAGGGAATGGAATATAAAAGGAGGCAGGATTTGATAAAACTGTACAAGGCACCAATCAAATCGTAGCTAGAACACTGAACAGTTTCGGTCCTTTATCTAAGAAGGATATACTGCATTTGGATGTAGTCCAGAAAAGGCTCATTGGGCTGATATCAGGTATGAAGGTATGCCTAATGAGGAAAGCTTAAGAAGGTTCGACCTATACTTATTAGAATAAAGAAGAATGAGAGGTGACTGAATGGACACAAGAAAGATTATTTGAGAACTTGATAGACAATTGCAGACAGGTTGTTTCCCCTTGTGGGAGAGCCTAGGAACAGAAGACCTCAGAGGTCCATTCAGCAGTTGGAGAAATTAGAGAGAAAAAAAGGTAACCAGGAGTAGTGATCTAGGTAATGCATTTGATGTGTCTAACAAGGCTTTTGATAAGACTCCTCATGATAGACTGGTTAAGAAAATAAGAGCCCATGCATCCAAGGCAAAGTGGCAAATCAGATCCAAAGTTAGCTGAGAGACAGGAAGCAGAGGGTGATGGCAGAGGAAGATTTCTATGACTGGAATTCGGTTTACACCAGGGTTCTGCAGGGCTTGTACTGCATCCTTGCTATTTATGGTGACATTAATGAGTTAGACTGAAACACAGGAGGGCTGATCATTATGTTAATGGACAACACAAAAATTGGCAGGGTGATAAATGGTTGACAAGGGTAGGTTTAAACTGCAGGAGGATCTCAGCACACTGGTCAGATGGGCAGATCTGTGGGAAATGGAATTTAACCTAAAAAGTATGAGATATTACAATTTGAGAGGGCTAACACAACAAGGGATTACACTATGAATGGTATACTATACTGGAAAGTACAGAAGATCAGACCTGAAGACAGAAAAGCTGAGAGATAAGGGGGTTAAGCAGGCATTTGGAATATTTGCCTATATTAGCCTCGGCATAGAATTTGAGATTGGGGAGGCTACATTAAAACTGTATAAAATACTGGTTAGGTCACAACTGGAGTACTGGGTGCAGTTCTAGTCACCATATTTTAGGAAGGCTGTGATTGCACTAGAGAGGATGGAGAGGAGGTTTAACAAGATGAGCCTGGACAAAATCAGAAGTCACACCACCAGGTTATTGTCCACAGGTTTATTTGAAATCACAGCAGCTTTTGGAGCGCAGCCCCTTCATTAAGTGCAGTGAGAGAGTAGGGTACACATACAGAATTTATGGGCAGATAGATCAAGGGTAGAGAGATCAAAAGATCAACTGGACAGATGCTGGAGATCAGAGTCAAGATTAGAGTGGTGCTGGACAAGCACAGCAGGTCAGGCAGCATCCAAGGAACAGGGGGAAAAAAGAGACATTACAGGCAAAAGCCCTTCATCAAGAATCAAAAGATCATACAACTGGTGCAAGTGGAGTGTCAGATAATATGTTTCTGTAGGTGACCAAGGGTGTTTGACAATGTGTAAAATGTTTATAAAGTCAGTGTCAGCATTGACATTACTTTACAAACACTTTACACACCTCTAACACTCTTGGTCATCCGGAGTATTGAAAACTTGCTGCTTGTGATTCACACAGCAGAAAGTTGAGTCTACTTAGACAACATAAAACTCAAAAATTATTTCAGAAAAACCCTCCACATCAAATACATTTCATTTTGCCAGCAGCATTTCCAGGGAGGCACATCCCCTTCCACATCCAACGATGTTCAGTTGGATATCTTTTTATTCTCTCAGTACAGAATATTCACAGTTGACACAGTGAAAGTGGACTTTCCATTCAGACATCAGGGACGTTGAAACATGAATAGTCAATACATAAATACTTGAGAGTTCTTTCAGTATTTCACTGCTAACTGATTTAAAATTGAAGCTCAAAATTGACAGGAGGTCACCAAAAGAATTAAATCTGAAATAGCTTCCATCAAATGAAAATTAACCACCAGCTTTAGCCAAAGGTGACACAAGTGGAAAGTATCTCAATCACAAAAATTCAAGCTAAAGTTCATGGCTTTAACATATACTTTGAAAACTAAGTCATTAAAAAAGTAAAAACATTGTATGAAAGAGTTTCAACATAACTCTAAATATGTAAAGTATTAGAGGTTATAAAATATTTTAACTAGATTGCATAACAAATTTCCGGACAGCAAAACCTCTACAATTCCATTTGCCTCCTCTTTGCTTTGGTGGCTGTGGTCCTTAACCATGGTGCATCCACATTTAAAAAAGAAATTATATTGTTAGATATGCTGTTTTAATACTTTCATAAGTAATTATAACAATTTTAATCAGAATACTATTATTCATATATTATTTCACATCAAATTAACTTTCTGTATGGAGAGATTACTCCCAAGAAATGAACACAGTGGTGTAATCGTGATGGCACTGGACTAGAAATTCAGAGGGCCAGGTTAATACTTTATGGGCATTAGTTTGAATTCAATTAATATAAATATAGAATTGAAAGCTAGTCTCAGAGAACGTAAACCATCAATTGCCATTTAAAAAACCCATACGATTCACTAAAGTCTTTTAGGGAAATAACCCTCTTGTCCTTACCTGGCTTACTTCAGCCACATAGCAATGTGGCCTAGTAAACCATCTGTTCAAGGGAACAATGGTCTTCCTAGCAATGCCCATATCACATGAAAGAATAAAGAAAACACAACAAGTTATCATCATAAAGTCCTTATATTTTGTAAAGGGATTAAATCTATGTGTTTATCCACAGAAATAAAGGTAAGTCACAGATTATAAATCCTGGTGTTTGAAAACCTGAAATAAACGTGAGAGTTTGTTATATGTTGTTCATATTGATTACACTTCAACTGCCATTGAAACCTTCCCTCCCTATGGTCAGTTTTGATTTTTATATAACCGATCCTTAAATAAACATGTTACTGCACTGCAGCGTTCTGCTTGTGTACACAATACCAGAAATAAAGCCACACTCAAGGCTTAGTTTCACCTGTTTAGGATAGAAATGTAATGAACCAGAATTAATGAAAAGCATTAATGACTTGACTGTACAGAGAAATATTACATCTCAGCAATTTAGAAAAAGATGAGAGGTACATTCTAAGCAGATGTCAGTTAATATGCTTGTAATCAGCCAATATGTAGTTTACCTTGTTTCTTTACCCTTCTCCCCTTTAAGTAACTTGAAAGGAAAAATCTGAAAGCTATATTCAAAATAAACTGACACAACCAAATAGAAGCAAATACAGATAGGCAATTTTGAATATTCATGATTAGTGTCAATCTTTAGCTTTGATTCATAATAATCTGAAAAAGGAATCACCTACTTTGTGTAAACAAGGCACTCATTTGGTGCTGTGATTTGGCACACAGGGAGTGACTAGTTCAAAACAGCTGCTTGTGCCAGGTTTTTTTTCATTAAAAATGCTCAGAGAATATGAATCTGACATGCACCAAGATTATTTCTGGTTCACAAAAAATGAAGCATTATTTAGTTTAAAAATATTATGAGGTAGGTGCCATTGATAAGGCCAGCATTTAATGTCTATCTCCAATTACCCTCAAGAGGATAGTGATGAGCTGCCTTCTTCAATTACTCTAGTTCATGTGATGTGGATACTTGTGATTAACCCAACAGCATATTCTAAGTTCATGATATGTACTGCCTGGTTGAATAAGGGCAGTGTAGTGTAAGGCATTAATGTGAATATGCAACCAAGATAGCTTTTACTGTCATTACAATGATAGAATTCCAATAATTGCCACTGTGGACACAAACTACCAGACCTCCAAAGCTGTAGAGTTCATGTAGATTCATGATCAAAACCAACAAGGCCAAGTTCTTGAAAAAATGTTACATCTGCAATCTTATCTTATAGGGACAGAAACAGGAATGTGTGAAAAAAACAGAAGTGCACTGGTAAACATCTATATAGTTGACAAGTTCATCAGTGCTGGAAAGGTAGCCTGAATGGTGAACTGGTATCATCTGATTATTCTGCCCAACAAAGTTCAAGAGAATGTATGGACATTTTGAATTATCAGTCTCCTCAGAGAACTGTGAATACAGTGAGACAGACTAGTGAAACTTCCACAACTGTGAGAATCACAGATGCAGCTGGAGACTTTGGATGGGGAAATAGAATATAAAGGATTAATGTGAAAATGTAAATAAGATCATTTATATCAACATTGGGAAGTGATTTAAGATCACATCTATTTAAGACAATTTTCTCTAGCAGCCATGTAGCTGAAGTGAAATTTTGATTGTAACTTAGTGTATATAATGCTTAAATAAACAGGTAACTTTTGAATCTACAACAAAAGATTACTATGATGCTTACCAGCCACTTTCCTGAACTCAATCATAGTACAGGCACTAGATGCAAAGGAACACCACTGTCTGCAAGATTCCTTCCATAATATCATGATATGGAACTGTTACACTATTCATTTACTGTTCCTGGGCCAGAGTCCTGAAATCCCCTTTCAAAAAGCACTATGGGGAGATTCACACCGTATGGAATGTAGTAAATCAAAGTGGCAACTTACCGACACTTTGTCCAAGGACAACAGTATTTAATTCACTTAGTAGAGTGCATTTCATTGCCAGGCCATGTTAACTTGAAATTTTTACAGTTAGACAAGTCTTTGCTGATTATTTGCTGAACCCCTGCAAAATGCCATGATTTGTTTATTACAAGTCTGAGTCTGCTTCAGCTTAAATGAGGAATGAACACCAGAGTATTGGTATTAATTTGATCAATACCCAAGTCTCCCAGACAACTAACTGAACGAGGCCCTTGCCCTGTAATTGCAAGGCGAGAAAAATATTTCTTTTTCATTAAGAACATCTCACTGAAGTTTGAGGGTAATCCACATTGAGTATTCTGTTATAAAAACTCTGCTCATATTTTGAAAGTTGTGATAAATTCTACCTAAGCAGTGAAGGCAACTTACAACATTCCAAAACAAATCACAACTTGCTGAAACAAAATTGGTCCCATCATCCAACATCCCATTATAAATGGATCCTTCAAAAATTCCAGGATCCACATTTGCATCTTCTTCAAACTATAATCAGTTCCTTCTAGTTCAGTCAAAACTCTCCAATAGGTTTTGATACATCTCATTTCCAGGCAAACAGACAAATAAACAGGGATAATAAAAAAGCTACTTTACCAACAAACACTCAAATCTAAAGAATGAATAAAAAAATTTAAATCTACAAGATATTCTACAAATACAATCCTACACAATTTTAATTACCACTGCCACTGATTTCGACCTCTCAAAATATTTTCACATTTGATTGTCCTATTATCATGAATTTGATTCCATTTTGGCTTGTTTTCTTCAATTTCTTTTCTACTTCACAAACTTAATCACTGACTTCACTGACCTTTCTTCTTAACTGTGAAAACACAGGTGTCTTCGTAGTTCAGGTGATATTAATGCTGTTTCACAGTTTCCCCCTCCCTCAAAATGTGTCTCATCACTTAAGGAGCTAAAATAACTTTGTATTAATTCTGAATTCTCAGTTTATAAATGTACCAGTTAGCAGAAATGTGAAAACTGTTAAATGATTTTTTTTTAATCAAATATCTTATGTTGCAAAGTGCATTCAAATTCAAATGTAGGTTACAAGCAATTGACCATATGTGAATATTTTCAGACAGATTGGCAAGAGTTTCAGCATATGCATTTAAAAAAAATCTTAGCATGGCTACTCTGAGAATGTATATTCACAACTGACAAATTGCATTCATGTGAGTAGGTGAAATATAATTTTGAAAATCACATATTAGGTTAATAGAGATAGATATCTAATTGAGGAATTTTCTGTGAAAGCAGTCACGATTTGTTTTGCTACATGTCTGACATTATTCCTTCACAGCAATGACTGGCTCCTGCTTGCAGAATAAAAAAAAGGAACAGAAACTAAATCTATCGTGTTCAATCATTCAACTCAGAATTATTTATGAAAAACTGACGACAAGGAAGACAATTATGATCCATCCCTTACCATGTTATAATGGTCACAAATAATAAAAACATACTGTAGAACATTAATACAGAAACTCAACCACTTTTGTTCCAAAAATATATATTGCAATAAACTTTCAAAAATGAATAGCCTGGGACTACAGTGCTTGCTTGGCTTCTCATGCTGTGAGTTGAGTTTAAGCACGCAGACCATATCTTTGCTATTTGAAAGTACACTTATCTGGTAAAGTTATACCTACTCTTTAAAGATAACTAAATTCCAAAAAAAAACTTGTGTCAAAATTATGGTGAATAGAAAAATCAATAACAATACTACAGAGCTTTTAGTATGTTCTTATCTTAGCAAATATTAATCTATTGATATTACATATACATATTCTCAAACAAAAGGATGAATTTTCAGTCTGATTAAAAACAACGGCAATTTTGTTTTCTAATATAAAGGATATTTTTAGTACAAGAAAAGCAAACTCAACACAACTTCAGAGGTGGTGATGGTCTAATGTGTTATCACTCGACTATTAATTTAGAGACCCACATATTGTTCTGGGGACCAGAATTCAAAATCCCACCACGGCAGATGGTGGAATTTAAATTCAAAAGGGCAACATGGTAGTTCAGCAGTTAGCTGGGTTTGATTCCACCCTCGGGTGACCGTGTGGATTTTGCACATTTTCCCCATGTTTCCTCCGGGCGCTCCATTTCCTCCCACCTTACAAAGATGTGCAGGCTAGATGGATTAGCCATGAGAAATGCAGGGTTCAGTCTGGGTGGAATGCTCTTCAGAGAGGTGGTGTGGACTCAATCGACTGAATGGCCTGCTCCCAAGCAGAGATTCTATGATTCCATAATAAAAGTCTGAAATTAACAGTCTAATGATGACCACTGAACTGCTGCTAATTGTTGGGAAAAACCCAATTGACAGCACCTGAAAGAGGTTCATTCATGTTCTTTCGGGAATGATACTGCCATCCTTTTTTGGTCTGGCCTATATGTGACTCCAGACACATAGCAATGTGGTTGACTCTCAAGTCTGGGCAATTAAGGATGGGCAATAAATGCTGGTCTCGCCAGAGATACCCACATCCTGTGCATAATAAACTGATTTGGTTCCTCAAATTGTGTTACAATTAGACAAATGCTAGCAGTTATTCAGTACCTTTTACTGTATTCTTCATGTATGTTTCAGTAAGCTATTCAACTATGGTAATACATTCCGCAGATTCAGCTTTCAGCAGTGACTGACAACAGTGATAAGGAGTAGAAACCATGTATAGACTTGATTCTCTATAGCTTGGAGACTGGCAGCAAATGTATTCCCCCATCTATTATAGGAGTTGAAATCAACACATTCATCACAGAAAACCATTTAAAAGGGGAAATAAAATGCAAACTTGGAGTGGTGGGAATTCTGAAATAAAACAAAATTCTAGAATTATACAGCAGTCTTGAAAAGAAAGGACAAGAAAATATTTTAAATGCAAACTATTTAATGAAATGAAAGGTTCAGCAGGATCTCTAACTATAGATCTGTCTCTTCTCTTTCAGGTGCTATCAATTGGCAGCAAATATCAGGATTCCTTGTTTTTATTTAAATTTGCTTCTTTTTACATCGGTCTTTCAACATTATCACCTTTATCATCAGTTTTCAAATTATCTGGAGTTGAGTATTATTCGAGTACCAAAAGTAAGTAAAGATCATCCAGTCAGCACATTTTCTTCTTCAGGTATAGCAGAAAAGAGTAACTTCAATAACAATACATACCCCAACGTGATTAATTGCCAATGAAAGACTTTTGAAGGATGTTAAATGTTGTAATAATGAATGTTGAAAAATGACAGCCAAATTGCACATAATTTGCTGGTCTCATGACCAACAATATGATAACAACCAGTAATCCATTCTGGTGCTGTTATATGATGGATACATATTGATCAATGCAGTGGTGTCATGGAATATTTCACATCCAGTGAAGAGGCAAAAGAAATGAAACAAAGATGCTTGCGATTTTAAAGAAATGAAAACATAATTTTTCGGAGAAACTCAGCAGCTCTGGCAGCACCTATAAAGAGAAAATAGAGTTTCAGACTGGACTTGAAGCATTAACTCTGTTTTCTCTCCACAGATAGGGCAGCATGGTGACACAGTGGTTAGCATTGGGGCCTGGATTTGATCCTACCCATGGTTGATTGTCATTGAGTAATTTACACATTTTCCCTGTGTCTGTGGCGTATTTGCTGTGGGTGCCCTGGTTTCCTCCCACAATCATAAAGGTGCGCAGATTGGGTGGATTGGCCATGTTACATCACCCTAGTGTTCAGGGATGTACAAGCTAGCCATGAATTAGCCATGGTAAACACGCAGTTATGAGGATGGGGTGGGTCTAGGTGGGATGCTCTTTGGAGGATTGGTGCAGACTTGATGGGCCAAATGGCCTATATGTGAACTGCGGGGATTCTATGATTCTATAGATGCTGCCAAACCTGCTGGGTTTCTCAAGCAGAAAGGTAGAATGAACTTTGGTCTCACATATCAACCAAATGTCAGCACTTCTGACAGTGTTACTCTAACCTAATATTGCACTGTAGCATCAAACTAGACATTCAAACCTTTAGATTGAGATTTGTAACTGCATAAGTGAGTGTTACCACTGAGCAATGGCTAACACTTTGTGCTTTAATGTGATTGAAAATCTTTTAATATATTACCCAAGATGTTTGGTTGAATGCCATTTTAATGCAGCGAGTGTTTACAAACCATCTGTTCACAGGTTTTTCATGACAATTAAAGAGCTAGCTCATATTGAAATAACAGACATTAGAATTTATTATAAATTTTGATCACATAATTTTAGAAATGTCCACGTTAACAAAACTAAAGCATCTTTCACAACAAGATGTAACAAAATGTTTTACAGTCATGAAGCACTTTTGAAGTGTATTTACTGCCGCAATGTAGCAACAACAAGATGCACAACAAGGTTCCACAAACAGCAATGTGATAATGATAACATAATCTGCTTCATTTAGTGGGTGGGAGATAAATTCTGGCCAGCGCACCAGGAATAATGCCCATCCTCTTTTTCAAAGAAATGCCATTATGGGAGGAAATGAGGATTGCAGATGCTGGAGATCAGAGTCAAAACGTGTGGTGCTGGAAAAGCATAGCAGGTCTGGCAGTATCCGAGGGGCAGGAGAGTCGACATTTTGAGCATGAGCTCTTCATCAGGAATGAGAGGGTGACACAAGGGGACAGAGATAAAGGCGGGGGGGGGGGGGGGGGGGGGGGGAGGCAAAAGTAGCGGGGAATGCGGTGGTAGGTCGGAGAGGAGGGTGGATAGAATAGGCAGGACAGTTAGAGAGGGCGGTGCTGAGTTCGAAGGTTGGATTAGTTGTTTAGTGCGTGTCCCCCAGAGATGTTCTCTGAAATGCAGAAGGTCCCAAAGGATCCTTCCACATCTGACAGAGACTTACCTGTACTTTCACATTTGTCATCTACTGTGTCTATTGCTCCCGATGTGGTCTCTACTACACTGGGGAGACAGGATGCCAATGCTAAACTTGTGGAACGTTTCAGAGAATATCTCTAGGATACATGCTCTAAACAACGCCACTGCCCTGGGGCCGAACACTAACTCCTCCTCTCATTCCACTAAGCACATGCAAGTCCTGGGTCTCCTCCACCGCCAAACTCCAGCCACCTGACACCCGAAGGAAGAACGCCTTATCTTCTGCCTTGGGACCCTCCAACCACATGGGATTTCAGCAGTTTCCTCATTCCCCACCACCCATCCCCCAGCCTATCCCAGATCCAACCTTCCAACTGAGCACCACCCTCTCAAACTGCTCTGTCAATCTTCCTTCCCACCTAACCGCTCCAACCTCCTCTCTGACCTATCACCATCAACCCCCACCTTCACCTATCTATCACATTTCCAGCTACCTTCCACCCAGCCACACCACACTCCCCACTTATCTTTGAGCCCTCTTGGGCCACCCCCTCATTCCTGATGAACAGCTCATGCTTGAAACGTCTACTCTCCTGCTCCTCAAAGGCTGGCTGATCGACTGTGCTTTATCAGTACCACACTTTTCAGCTGAGATCTTTTGACATCCATGCAAGAGGACAGATGGAGGCTTGATTGTAGTTCTTTGTGAACACAATACAGCACTATTATCCAAAATTAAATCCACGTTGTTTAAATCACAATTTATTACCACTAACTCATTTATATTTTAAACCACAAGCTATTACAACATGGATATTCTCCATGGTTAAATTACTCACACAACAGCTGGAAATTAAAGATGTGCATGCATATTTGCTTTGTGAGAAAATGTGGAAAAAAAAGTGCAATATATTTTATACTGTTACTGTACATCATTAATTCTTCATGACCCATTATCCTGGCAATGAAAACTTTCTTTTGGAAGTTTATCCAACCACTCAGTTCTTGCCTTTATCATATTCATCACTGATCATGTTCTGACCTCATATGGATGTACACTCATTACCAAAGCTGTCATCTAGACATAGTTTCTCTTCACCACTGTTAATTTATTCTGAAGCCAATTGATAAAGTAGGAAAGCAGATGCTAATCTTTTACTTAACGGTGATTTATTTACAGAATGCAATATTATAAATGTCTATCTCAGCCTTAACCAACATTCTCATCCCAAATAATTTTCTTAATGTTCTTTTGAGAAATCGAAACTAACAATTAGGCTAATTAGAAAATTGATACCCCCTCAAAAGGGGCACTGTAAAATAAAAATGTAAAAGGAGACTTATCAAATTGTGGGCTACATCTTAAAGTCTTTCGGCTCCTTCAGAATTGTACTAGCTTTGGAAGGATTTCCACTGCGAAACCCAGAATGTTTTTGCACTGTATCTTTCCAACTCACCATATTAATTGCCAACAGCGCATTCCTGATGAAGGGCTTTTGCCTAAAACATCAATATTTCTGCTCCTCGGATGCTGCCTGACCTGCTGTGCTTTTCCAGCACCACACTGATCTTGACTGCCAACCCCACCTCCTTGGCTTCCATCACATCCAGTTCCAGCCTCATTTTACCATGTGCCATTCAACAACTCATTATTCAGTGGATATCCTGGAATTCATCAGCATCCCTTGCACCCGTGCCATCTTAAAAAGCCTGCTGTACATCTGACAATTAGTATTAGTCCAGAGGTGCCCTGCCTGGATCCTGACATTTTCCCTGTACACAACAGATAAGGAGAAATTGGTGCCCTATGTGCACTTGATGCAATAACTCCAAAGAGGCTGGTATCCCATCACCAAGTCACCCTTATTTACACATGAACAGTCCTTGGCTACAGTACTGCTATATAGAGTGTCAGGCACCAGAGCTTCAGTAAGTCTGGCACTCACCCTTTTTATATGTCAGCTAGGGCTCCCTGATCAATCCAGTTGGCTGACCTCAATGCAATCACAACTGGCAGGGAGACATTCTGCTGGACAGGGTGTTGCAGGGCAGGACATCCTCTTCCCCTAGAACCAGCAATGAAAACTATGAGGTCAGATCATGCCAGACTGATCTGATGTTGCCACTTGGATTAAGGCAGTCTCAGCCATCTGGAAGAATGCACAAGGTGGTGGTCAATGACAATACCAAATGCCATCATCTTCTCTCTGATACTCACTTTATCTCTGCTAGTGTATCCATCTTCCATCAAAGCTTATTTCGACAATTCTCACTATTGCATACAATTTCAACACACTACTTACTCTCACCCACCCCAACTCCCAAACACCACTAACTATACATATCCTCTACACTTCCTACTCTCTTACACAGGTCACATTACACATATAATTGTACCATTCACTTTCACCTTCCTCTCTCCATTCCAGGGGTGAAAACAGTTCCCACTAGCGCAGAAAGACTCAAGATGGGCGGTAGGCTACTTGCAATGTGACTGCTCACTCTTTAAGTGAACATTATCCTGATTCTGACAGCCTTGTGTGGCTAACTGACCATTGCAAAGCCCCTGCACTGGTATCGGAGGTGGCACTTGACGAACTGTACCAGAACCCCCTGATTGAAAGCTATCCCTTGACTTGACTGAGATCTGCTGACAACCATGATGAGCTTTCTTTATATGCATCTGAGCTAAACAGCAAGACTGGACAGAAGTAATATGAATGTGGTGTCTTCTGGCTGAGGGGGCCAAGTGCAAAAGGTAAGACAAAGTAGGAATGCTGTGAGCATTCAATCGGACTCACATTGAGTGCTATTGCAGTGAGTGAAGAGCCTGGAGATGTAGTCTATGAGTTGGGTATATGTCCCTGAATGCACAGTGTGCAGATTGAGTTGCTCCAGCCTGGCAGATTTGATATGCCGAAGCATCTTGTAAATGGATTACAGATATGCCCATGACGGTCTAAGGAGCGGTCACGTATCAGGTGCTAATGGCAGACTGTGGCAGGTGTGCATAGAGTCCTCAGATTTTGGTGCTTGATTTTCAACTTGGAGGTTGTTTGGAGTAAGCAGCAAGCTGAAGTTGCCAGATTCCTGCTCTGATTTCTATATTGAATTTTCCCAACATCTAGCTTGTTCACAAGTTTGCTAAGATAGAAAGCTGACTTTTAATGATGAGAGTTGGGCCGTCAACAAGGCATTTAACAAGTAACATTTTTCCTTAATTGGTAACTTACTGCTGCCAAGCAAGAAACTCACCATGCTGTTTGTGTAAAGTACAAAAGATGGTGCAAGATGCTGCCAATGGAATTTGGTCTCTCTGGACTTGTCTGGCTCTGCCACAAATCTCGCCAGAATCAAATTCACTGAGACCCCTATAAGAATCTGCCTTATGATCATACTTATACTTGCTCAAGATATCTAATCAATGCTCACCCCCATGATATAATTAACTTTAATAAAACAATTAACAAACAATTTAGAGTCCCCTCTCTTCTTTAGATTTAAACTTTATAAGACAAATCGGTAAGATGGCGGCGGAGCAGGATCCTTCAGCTGGAGCTCCTCTGCTCTGCATGTTTTTTTTCATTCATTTTTGCGTCTTCTCTCCGCATCGGACACCCGGCCCCAGCCTCCAATCATGAAGCAGGTTCGGCGGAGATGCCAGTGGCCAGAGCAGGAATGCTAATGACCAGAGGTTCAAAGCGGGCATGCCGACCAGTGCAGCATCAGTGGTCAGACCATTTGGATCCCTTGCATTGGTCTGCTGCAGAGAACCATGGGCGGCACGGTGGCACAGTGGTTAGCACTGCTGCCTCACAGCGCCTGAGACCCAGGTTCAATTCCCACCTCAGGCGACTGACTGTGTGGAGTTTGCACATTCTCCCCATGTCTGCGTGGGTTTCCTCCGGGTGCTCCGGTTTCCTCCCACAATCCAAAGATGTGCAGGTCAGGTGAATTGACCATGTTAAATTGCCCGTAGTGTTAGGTAATGGGTAAATGTAGGGGTATGGGTGGGTTGCGCTTCGGCGGGTCGGTGTGGACTTGTTGGGCCGAAGGGCCTGTTTCCACACTGTAATGTAATCTAAAAAAAAACCTTTGGAGAGAGACTGTGATTTCTGTCTTTTTAACTTTGCTTCTTGTTTTTTCTGACATATGGTCACATTGTATATGGCTGTAATGTAACTTTTCTTCATTTCTCTAATCTGTAACTAAGGATTGTACCTAGGTATCGCTGTACCTAAGATGGTGCTGCAAGTGGCTACTTATAAACTTCTCTGCACTTATTTGAGTATATGTGACAATAAAGCTAATTCAATTCAAACAACACTTCAAAACAAATCAAAGATAGTGAGACAAATGATTTTCAATATACTGCACACCACTTCATAGTAAAGTATGTCCTTCTTCAAGGAGGTCCAATTGTCTCTTTGTCTTAGCATTCCTTTTTATAAAGCAATTTGATAGTTGTTGACTCGCATCAACTCAACTTGTTGATTTCTTTCTAGCCTCTATTTTACACTAGCAAGGTCAATCCACAACCTTTTCTTATGCTCACTTTCTCAAACGTACATGATCCCATAACTGCTTTTTGTACAAAGGTATGTGGAACATTTACTGCCCATTCCTAATTGGTCTAAAGAAGGTGGTGGTGAGCTGCCTTCTTAAACTGCAGTAGTTAGCAAAAGTGCAGTTAGGACACGTGTTCCAGAATTACAACATGATACTGAGACGACAATATAGTTTTAAGTCCAGACAGCGTGCAACTTGGAGAAAAACTTGCACATGGTGATATTCACATGCATCTCCTTCCCTTCTCCTCCTAGATGTGTAAGTTGGGGGTATGGAAGGTACTCCTGAAGAAGCTTTGATGAGTTTTCACAAAGTATCTTGCAAATGGTATGTACATACTGCTGCCATTGGCATCTGTTGAAGAGACTGAATGTTCGAGTTGGTAGATAGGGTGCCAATCAAGAAGGCCGCTTTGTCCTTCATGGCGTCAAGCTTCTTGAATATTCTTAGAGAATCCCCCATCGAGGCAAGTGGAAAGCATTCCATCGCACCCGACTTCCGCCTTGTAGATGGTGGCACGGTTTGTGGAAACAGGAGATGTGTTACTTGCTGTTGAATTCCGAATCTCTGACCTGCTCCTGTAAACACAGTATTTATATAACCGGCCCAGTTCAGTTTTTGGTAATAGCACCCCCCCCCCAATTCTTGGACGCTGAGGATAGAATAATGGGTAATGCCATTGAATATCAAAGGGCAATTGTTAGATTCAATCATTTTGTTAGAGATGGTGATTCATGCCACAAGTAGCAGGCAATGTTAGTTGCCATTTATTGGCTGAAGTCTGGGTATTGTCCAGGTCTTGCTGCATATGGACACTGACTGCTTCAGTGTTTAAAGAGTCACAAAGTGTGCTGAACATGTGTGCTCATCGGTGAATACCCCTATTTTTGGCCTTAAGATGGAGGATAGCTTGTTGATTAAACAACAAAAGACATTTGGTCTAAGTACTCTACCCTGAAGAACTCCCAAAGTGATGTCCTGGGGCTAAGATGATTGACCTCCAACAACCACAAAGGATCTTTCTTTGCAGCAGGTGTGACTCCAAAAAGCAGAAAGTTTTCCCTAATTCCCACTGACTCTAGTTTTGCTTGGGGTCCTTGATGCTATACTTGATCAAATGCAACTTTTTGTTGTAACTGTCCAGTTAGCTCAGTTGGTTAGAGCGTGGTGCTAATAATGCCAAGATTGTGGGTTCGATCTCTGTACAGGCCATTGACATAAGAATTTGAGCTATAGGAAGAGGCTTAACAGCCTGGGGCTGTTTTCCCTGCAGCGTCAGAGGCTGAAGGGTGATCTTATAGAGGTTTACAAAATGGATAGGATAAATAGACAAAGTCTTTTCCCTGGGATCGGGGAGTCCAGAACTAGAGGGCATAGGTTTATGGTGAGAGGGGAAAGATATAAAAGACACCTAAGAGACAACGTTTTCCACGTAGAGGAATGAGCTGCCAGAGGAAGTGATGGAGGCTAGTACAATTGCAACATTTAAAAGGCATTTGGATGGGTATATGAATAAGGAGAGTTTGGAGGGATATGGGCTGGGTGCTTGCAGGAGAGACTAGATTGGGTTGGGCTATCTGGTTGGCACGGATGGGATGGACCGAAGGGTCTGTTTCCGTGGTGTACATCTCTATGACTATGTCAAGATCAGTCACTACCATTTCATTTCTGGAGTTTGACATTTCTGTCCAGTTTTGGATCAAGGGTGCGATAAAGCCAGGGAATTGAGTGATCCTGGCAAAAACCAAACTGAGTGACAATGAGAAAGTTATCCCTTTGCAAGCGTGCTCTGATGATCACGAAACAGTGGGGATTAGCTGAATTGGATTTGTTCTACTTTTTGTGCACAGGACATACCTGTCATTTTCTGGATTGATGGGTAGATGCCAATGTTGTAACTGTCCTGGAACAGCATGACTAAGAGCAAAGGTAGTTTTGGAGCTCAAGCCTTCAGTGTTATTACAAGAAAGTTGTCAGGGTAGTGTTTGCAGTATCCAGTGTCTTCAGCTGTTCCCTGACAATCACATGGGGTGAATTAAATTGGTTGAAGATAGGCATAGATGATGCTGGACACCTCAGAAGGAGATCGAGATGGATCATCCCTCAACACTTTAGGTTGAAGATAGATACAAAAATTTCTGCCTTGTCTTTTGCACTTCAGTGCTTGGCTTCCCCATCAGTGAGGATGGGATATTTGTGGAACCCTCACTTCCAGTTAGTTCTTCAACTGTCTCCACTATTCACAATTGGATGTAGCAGGATTGCAGAACTTAGATTTAATCCATTGGTTGTAGAATTGCATAGTCCAGTCCACTGCATGACGTTTCTGTTGTTTGTACTTTGTGAACCAGGGTTGATCTTCCATCCTGATATTAATGGCAAAGTGGAGAATATAATGGGGTCATCAAGTTATAGATTGTTATCGAATATAATTCTACTCATTGTGATAGCATGCAGCATCTCATCGATGCCCTGCTCAGAGTTGCTTGACTCATCTGAAGTCTGTTCAGTTAGAATGGTGCTTTTGCCACACAACATGATGGAGGATAGACTTGATATGAAGATAGGACTTCACCTTCACAAGAATTACAGTGCTCATTCCTAATGATATTGTTATGGGCAAGTGTATTCACAACAGTTAGACTCCCGATACCTTCCCTTGCTGCCATAGGTGGTGTAAAACCTGTGTCCACACCTCCTTCCAAGGCCCCAAATGATCCTTCCACATCCAACAGAGATTTTCTTGCACATCCAAAAGGGCTCTTGCCCAAAACATTGATTCTCCTGCTCCTCAGATGCTGCCTGACCTGCTGTGCTTTTTCAGCACCCCACTTTCGACTCTGATCTCCAGCATCTACAGTCCTCACTTTCTCCGAGCTCAACTCCTGTGTCTCTATTTGCTCTCAATGGGGTCTCCTCTACATTGGGAAGACAGGACACCAACTTGCAGAACATTTCAGGGAACATCTCTGGGACATACGCACCAAACAATCCCACTGCCTTGTGGCCAACCACTTCAACCCTCCCTCCCACTCTGCCAAGGACATGCAAGTTCTGGGCCTCCTCCACCACCAAGTCCAAGCAACCCAACGCCTAGAGGAAGAATGCCTCACTTTCCGTCTTGGCACCCTCCAACCACATGGCATCAATGTCTGTTTCATCAGTTTCCTCATCTCTCCCCCCCTTCATCCCAGATCCAACCCTCCAACACAGCACCGCCATCTTGAATTGTCCTACCAATCCATCTTCCTTCCCACCTATCTACTCCATCCTCCCTCCGACCTACCAACATCACCCCCCACCTCCATCTACCTATCGCCTTCCCATCTACCTCCCCACCGGCCCCACCCTCCTATTTATCTCTCAGCCTCCCCCCAACATTCCTGATGAAGGGTACATGCCCAAAACACCGATTCTCCTGCTGCTTGAGTGCTGCCTAACCTGCTATGCTTTTCTAGCACCACACTTTTCGACTCTGATCTCCAGTTTTCAGTTTCTCCTGCTGATGATGACATCAACTAGATTTTTCCTTATTGTTGGTTCCCCTACAACATGCCAAAGATGCAGCACAGCAGCTGTGCCCTTTCAGGATTCAAGCAACTTGGTCAGTAGTGGTGTAAGCAAGTATTTCCGGGTGACAGACATTGAAGTTTCCTACCCAAAGTACATTCTGTGCTCTCAACATCCCCAGTGTACCTTCAAGTGTTGTTAAAAATGGAAAAGTATTCATTCATCAGCAGGAGTGGCAAATGGGGTGGCAAGCATAATATTTCCTTGCCTGCGGTCTCCTGACACTGTAAGACTTCATTAGATCCACTGTCATTGTTGAGGACTCCCAAACTCCTTCCCCACTTTTTACCACTATGTTGCAGATTTCACTCCATTATTTAGACTTCGTAGCAGTTTGAAACAACCAAATGGCTTGCCAGGTCATTTTAGAAGTCAGTTGTTGTTATTGTTCTGGTGTATGTAGGCAAGAGCAGGTAAGGATGGCCATTTACTTCTCCAAAATGTATCAGTGAAACTAGTAAGCATCTCCAATGATTGACAATACCATATTCTATGGTATTCAAAAAAAATCTATTCCTGAGCTGTTCTTGCTCATAAAAGGAACAAGAACAGAGGGCATAGATTTAAAGTGATGTAGAAAAGAAACAAGAGTGATGTGAGAAAAACCTTTTCGCTCAGTGAGTAGTTAAGGTATGGAGTGCAGCGCTTGGAAGTGAGGTGCAGCCAGATTCAATTGATGGATTCAAGAGGGCTTTGTATATCAATAGTGTGCAAAAGGTATGGAGAAAAGTCAGGAGATCAGCACGAGGCATTAATGCTCTTTTGAAGACCCGTAGCAGGCACTATGGGCCAATGGCCTCCTTCTTGCGATCACACTGTAAGTCTTTGAAACCTCTTTTTGATTTGAATTTCCTCAAACATTTGACAAGTAAAATCCTACATTTATTTTTTCTACAATACATTTTCCATTCTCACCCATTTCGAATATTATAAAACAAGTTGTGGTTGAATTCTCATCTGGATATTTGGTATATAATGCATCATTGAAAATGAACAATTTCATGTCCTTTGGAGCTCCCAAAGCTGAAAATTTGAGTACAATTTCTCTATTTAATTTTTAAACAGTTTATTTTCATTTAAAATATCTTCAAATGGAATGTGTTTCATCATAGTACATTGTTCCACTATATCAAAACAAGCATCGCCACTTTTCTGAGTGTATAATTACTTCAATTGTCCAATTAGATTTCAAACAATTTGCTTCTTTTTTGGATGTAGCATCATTTTTGTGGTGGTCTAGCATGATCTATTGAGATATGAGTAACACTTCCTCGCTCCGATTATTGGTATAAGGTTGCCTTTGACCTATCCTGCTCTGTTTATAAGCTGATACATTTCAAAGCCTCCAAAGCCTGACTTCCTATCTTAAATTTCCCTTTAATCTTGTTCAGAAATTCTGCACTGAAAATCAATGGTATGCATCATAAAGGTGCTTGAGAGATTTTGAGAATAGAACATTGCTACACCAACTTTGAGTTGAGTAAAGCCTACTTTCACCAAGACAGATCAAACTGAAAAATAGCATTTCCTCAATGAATCATTAAATCCATATCTGGAATTGCTGAACTTAGAGCTTCCTTAATACAGTGCTTGCCTTTTAATGAGGCTTCAAAACCATTTCTCTCAACTGATCTATGTTCCCACGAATATGTGACTAATAACTAA
Source organism: Chiloscyllium plagiosum (assembly GCF_004010195.1). Classification (NCBI taxonomy): domain Eukaryota; kingdom Metazoa; phylum Chordata; class Chondrichthyes; order Orectolobiformes; family Hemiscylliidae; genus Chiloscyllium; species Chiloscyllium plagiosum. The sequence continues at coordinate 55,314,908 of NC_057713.1, read as the reverse complement.
AAACATTTAGAACATAGAACATAGAACAATACAGCACTGAACAGGCCCTTCGGCCCCCGATGTTGCGCCGACCTGTGAACTATTCTCAGCTCGTCCCCCTACACTATCTCAAAATCATCCATGTGCTTATCGAAGGATTGTTTAAATCTCCCTAATGTACCTGAGTTGACTACATTAGCAGGTAGGGCATTCCACACCCTTACCACTCCCTGCGTAAAGAACTTTCCTCTGACATCTGCCTTAAACCCATCACCCCTCAATTTGTAGTTATGCTCTCTCGTACAAGCTAACGTCATCATCCTCGGAAAAAGTATTTCACTGTCTACCTTATCTAATCCATGTTACTTTTCCTGCCATGGGAGAGTTGTGTCTTGATCTCCAGATCAGTCTTCAAAGCTTTGCTTCAGCTTTCTGAGTCCCATTTGCAAGGATCTTTTCCATACATATTAGACTGGCTGTTTTCAATTTGGCACGTAAGAGTAGACACCAAATTCCTTCCAACTATCCAAATCTTTTTGTTTGTCTTTCATTTATTCAGCTTCTAATTTCTTGCATGCTTTAGTTTTTGAACATCCCATTCATAACATAATCTACTTTTGAATGATTTCTAGAGGATTCTGTAGATGCTGTTTTCCTGAACTTGCTTACATATGTAGCCAAATGATCACTGCAGCCATTTTAGATCAGTGTTTGCACTAATAATGAAATGATGGAAGTTGAAAATTGATATTTTACCTTACTGTGCCAGACTGCATCGAGAGGTGTGTACACAGTTTTGGTCTTCTTACTTAAGGAAATAATTATAAAAGCAGTGGACAAAAGGTTCACTTGACTGATTGTGGGATTTGGGTTATTTTAAGAGGAAAGGTTGGATATCTTTGGCCTGAATACATTGAGGATTACAAGAATTGGACACAATACCACTGCAAATCCTGAGGGTGCACTAGGCTGCAAGTCCTGAAAAGATGTTTCCCATTATGGGAGAGACCAAATCTAGGAGACACATGCAAACATTTTTTTTCTTTCAGAGGATTGTGCATCTGGTGAGTCTGTCAAACACACTTTCCCAGAGAGCAGTGGAGACTGGGTCCTTTAGTATTTTTAAAGCAGTTAGATAGACCCTTGACTTAAGGAGTCAAAGGTTAAGGTTGCAAGCTGTAAAGTGGAATTGGGGCTATGATCTTCTCAGCTGTGACCTTACTGAATGGGCAGCAGGCTCAAGGATATGAATGGTCTACTCTAGCGCCTAATTCATATATTCATATTTCTTATGTGTAATTCTGTAATTGTAACATTGTGCAGCTTACACATAAAGTATGCTTATAAAAGTTATTCCATAACTTTTCAGAATATAGGCAATCGACAACTAAAATGGTAATAAATGTCAATAAACCCATGACACTTATGGTCCCTCTGTGTGTAATTTGTACAGCAAAGGATAGCTTTACAATTTATCTTAATTTACTTAATTGAGCTGTTTTCAGATTAAAATTAAAACACAAATGTGCATTTGCATCTAATAGGGAATTGCGCAATACCAAAAGCAGGATCAACAAGATTGTATGTACTTTTCACTGGAACTCACATAACATTCAACATAAAAGGCAGACCTAGCAGAAAACACATGCCAAAACTTACTTTATGTTATTTTACAAACAACCAAGTAGGCCAAAATCTGCAAAGGCTTGGGAAAATTTAAAGGAAAGAATATCTAACAAGACTGCTACTTCTTAAGTGTAAATAAAAAACCTCTTCCTCCTCTAGTCCTATCACAAATATCTATTTTGGAGTGAAACATCAATAACTATTTGCAATTGGTTATATTAAAAACATCCAGTCAAACTCAACAAAGCACTAACACAGGCTCAACATGGTGAGCTACAACCCCGCTGGCCGAACATCAATTGTAGGAAGAATGCTACAATCTATAACAAAGGATATGATAACAGGACACTTCGAAAATAATGGTAGCATTGGGCTGACTGAACGTGGATTTGTAAAAGAGAAATCATATTTAACAAACCTGGTCAAGTTTTTTTGAGGATGCAACTGGCAGAATAGGAGAGACAACTAGTACATGTGTGACATTTAAATTTGCAGAAACTTTTTGAGAAGGTCCCATACAATGTTAAAAAACAAAATTAGACAATACTGAATTGGGTGGAATTTATTGTCATGAACTGAAAACTGGTCAACAGACAGAAAACAGAGAGCAGGAATAAATGCATAATTTTCAAGCTGTGACTAGGATCACTGCTCAGGCCCAACTTGTTCACAATCTATAGAAATGCTTGGATGTGGGGATTAAACATATTTCCCAGCTTACAAATGACTCAAAACTAGGTAAGAGTGAGAGTAGTGAGGAGGATGCAAAGACACTTCAAGGGGATTTTGAGAAACTACGTGAGTGGGCAAACATTTGGCAGATGAAAAGCAATATTAGAAGAGGATTTGAACATAGGAGCAAATATGTTCTACTACAGTTATATAGAACATTGGTGAGACCACACCCACAGAATTGTTTTGGTTTTCATACAAAGAGGTATATCTTACCACAGAGGGAATGCAATAAAGGTTAACCAAACTAACTCCTAGAATGGAGAGATTGTCCTATAAGAAAAGATCAAATAGGCTGAGCCTATATTCTGATGTTTAGAAGAATGAGAGATGCTCTTGCTCAAATATACATAAGTCTTATATTGATCAACAGGATAGATGCAGGAAGGATGACACCTTGGTTGCAGGGTCTAGCACCAGGGAACAAAGTCTCAGCATAAGCGGCAGGCTGTTTAGGGCTGAGACGAGGAGTAATTTCTTCCCTTGGAGGGTGTTGAGTCTTTGGAATTTTCTACTCCAGGAGGCAGTGGAAGCTCAATCATTGAGCATGTTCAAAATTGGAATTGACAACTTTCTGCACATTAAAACCATCAAGGAAACAGGGACAGGGCAGAAAAAGGTATTGATGTGGAAGAGTTGCTACGCTCATTGAAAGTAGACATGCAGGAGGCTGGAGGAACAGAGCAAGCCAGGCAGCATCAGGAGATGGAGAAGTCAATGTTTCAGGTGTAACCCTTCTTCTGCGGGTGGGTGTAGGGGGAACTGCAGATAAACGGGGTGGTGCAGACAGGGTGGTGAAGTGGGGATAGGTGAAGGTAGAGGGTATGACCTGGTTGGTCAATGGGAGGAATGAATGTGGTGGGTGGCTGGGAGGAGTGGGTGAGGGGAAGGGGCTGGGAAAGCAGTTGAGGGATGGGAAGGGAGGATATTTGAAATTGGAGAATTCAATGTTAAGTCCTCTGGGCTGTAGGCTGCCAGACAGAAGATGAGGTGCCGTTCCTCTAATTTGTGGTTTGGTTTGTTGTGGCAATGGAGGAGGCCAAGGATGGTCATGTCAGAAAGGGAGTGGGAAGGGGAATTAAAATGGGTGGTGACTGGGAAGTCCAGTCAGTTCCTGCAGGCCCGCTGAGATGCTCGGCAAACCATTCCCTATGTTTACGTTTGGTCTCCCCAATGTGCAGAAGACCATATCGGGGCACCTATGCAGCAAACTAGATTAGAGGAGAGGCAAGTGAACCTCTATCTCACCTGGAAGGTCTGTTTGGGGCCCTAGATGGAGGTGGGGGCAGTGGTGTTCAGCATGTTTTGCATCTTTTCACATGCAGGGGAAGATACTCTGAAATGCTCATTGAAAGGCTAAATGGCTTACTTCTGCTCCTATTTCTTATGTTAAGGCAATGTAGATTGCCGGTTTAAACCCCTTTCCATTACATTTAACTCTTGTTATCAGTACTTTCCACATGGCAATAGCCGAATGGGAAGTACAAACTTTTATCCGCAAGGAGATTAAAAAGTTTAAAAAATAAAACCAGCCATTTTTTTACTTCCTCATATAATCATTTCAAAAGCTGCACTGGAGAATTTTGGAGAGTTGGCCGTATAGCAGTCTTAATGGGGGCATAAGCTTTGACTTTTTTGGAAAATGGTGCAAAGAATTGGAGGATAAATATAATCTAAACAGAAAATTCAGGCAGCGGGGTTGGAATGCCATTATTATATCTGACAAGATATCAGTCAGCCTTATGAATCCATGATTCTTTATATAAGTTATACAATCCAAATGTTAACAAAGGATGCTACTCCAAACCTAGGTATATAAACTTCAGCTTTGGGCATTTCAGGTTTGTTTTTTTTTTACTCTCAGTTACTTTTATTGTGAAGTTGGGCTTAAAAGCACACAAAGGCTGCAGCTTAGCACTGGATGACTTGGCCCTTCCTCCTCAACTCCTCCCAACTCTAACTGTTTGCAGCTCTTGATGGCCAGCATTCTCTTTGATTGATTGGCTCCACACTCTAGTCTCAGCACAATCTCCTTTGTGGTCTTAGCCCTCTTTTAAAACATAAGCTGTGCCTGCTCATCATAACCACTCTGCTTTAGGTCATAACACTTCTTATCCTGTTTGTATAAGGAATCCTTTCTCTTCTTGTATTGGGTAATCTTACTAGGCTGGTGTCTGTGACATTTCTCTGGGTCTTTGGTACATTGACCACCTCATCGTCTCAGCCTTATTGCTGATCTTTAGCATGGCCGTTACAAAGTTGATACAATTTATTTCAAGAAATGGTTTTGTACTGTTAGAAAAGCTGACAATTCATAGCATTTGAAACAAGGTATAATGGCACCTCAGTACAATTAACCAATAGGAGAGTAATGATCATTGACAAACTCATACTGATTAATTTGCATGATATGTGTGAAATAACATAACTGCTTGTAAACTTAGCACTGAGCGGGCCTCATGCCAAGCTTCTCCTGACTGCATTTCCACATGAATATAAGAAGTTAGTGAATAGTTGTGAAGTTACTTGAAAACCTGTCAATTATTTTTGAGTTGCTAATTTACTTTAACTAGAGAGAGAATCTTAAAAGAAGTAAAAGGCACTAAAGCTACACAGAAGAAAGATGATATTTTCTTTGTAGGTCAGATGGTCCTACTGGTTTTGAATGAAATGTATTTGCAGCTGGGCAGGGATTGCTGTCTGCTTTCCAGGGAACATGAGCACTGCTGAGGGTACAGTTATATGAGAAAGCTGCAGGCTTTAGAAGGAGAGGTGGAAGAATAAATCTATATGTAGAAAATGCACTCAAAAAAAAATCTAGCAAAGAAAAAGGATCTGTTGAAAAGGAGGACCATTCTATCTAAGATTCCAGTTTTCAGACATTTCCATTGTGGTGAAAATTGTGGCCTGATCCAGAAATTGGAAGTCTTGTTGCCAAGTTCTTTCACCAGATACAGCACCTGTCATTTTCACAAGGACGGGGTTGCATTTTGTAGAGGTAGCTGCCCATAGAAGTAATGCAGTTGTGTCCACTCATGTTTCATTTTGATGACATGGATGTCTAAAACACAAAGTGCACGGACTACATGTTATAGGAATAAGTCTGACTTTCGTGGATTTGTTTGGATAGCCAAGGCACCCCTTTTGGAGAAGTAAGCTAAGAGATATAGTACAGGGCGAGTTTTGGGGGAGTTCAGGTGCTCTTTGGGATTGTCAAACATATGCATGAATGTACGTAAAAAGTACACAGAACTATGAAGCTCACTTATCATGCCAAAAACAAAATGTCAAAAATCTGAAGATGAACTGTCAAAAGCAACTGTCAAAGCTGTCAAGAACAACTGTCAAAAGCTACTTTCAAAGGGAACTGTCAACCTGAAAAGGCATTTAAACACATTGCCATTTTAACCTTTAGAAAAGAGAATGTCTGGAGTTTTTAAAAAGATATATGGTGTTTTCCTTCATCTGTCTGTTTTTATTCATTCATAAGATGTGGGTATCACTGGCTGGGCAGGATTTATTGCTCTTTTTATTTGCTCTTGAGAAAGTGGTGGCAATCTGCCTTCTTGAATCATTGTGGGTTCATCTGCATCTCATGAACTACAATGTTGTAGAGGAGGGTCTTCTCGGATATTGACTCAGCAACACTGAGATATAGTTGTAAGTCAGGAGAGCTTAGTGGCACGGAGGTGAACATGCAAGTAATGGTATTCTCATGTATCCGCTACTTTTGTCCTTCTAAATGAAAGTGGTTGCACATTTAGGAGGTACTGACAGCTGATCTTTCCTGAATTTCTAAAGTGCATTTTGTAGATGGTACACACTGCTGCTACTGGAGGGTGTGGATTTTTGTGGAGGTGGTGCCAATCAAAGCAGCTGCTTTGTCTTGAATAGGGATATGGTGTTGTTATCCTGACTTATCCTTCCACTCCAACCCCAACCTCACCATCAAAATAGCTGACAAGGGAGGCACAGTAGTAGTTTGACGCACTGACCAGTACCTCACCAAAGCCACATGCTAACTTGCTGACACCCCCTCCTACTGCTCCCTCGATCACAACCTGACCTTTCATCAAGAAACCATCCACAACTTCATTGCCTTGGGAGATCTTCTGACCACAGCCTCCAGTCTCATAGTTCCCGAAACTCGCACCACCCATTTCTATTTTTTTCCTGAAATTAATAAACCTGACTGCTCCAGTCGACCGATCGTCTCTGTCTGCTCCTGCCCGACTGAACTCATCTCAATTCCATCCTGCCCTCTTTAATCGAGGAACTCCCCACCTATGTTCAGGACACCACCACACCATGCACCTTTCAGTTCCCCAGCCCCTAACATCTCATTTTGATCATGGACATCCAGTTTCTATAAACCTGCATCCCCGATGAGGAGGGCCTCAAGGTCCCCAGTCTCTTCCTCTCCCACAGACCTAACCAGTCTCCTTCCACGGACGCTCTCATCCGCTGGTGGAACTGGTCCTCATCTTTCACAACTTTTTCTTTCAATCCTCCCACTTCCTGAAAATCAGATGGGTATCTGCATGGGTCCAAGCTATGCCTTCCTCTTTGAAGGATACATGGCGCAGTCCCTCTTCTGCAACTGCACTGGCACCATCCCCCACCTTGTTCTCCGCTACATCGATGACTGTATCAGCGCTACCTCGTGCTCCCAGGAGCTTGAAAAGATCATCCACTTCATCCACACATTCTAGCCTGACGTCAAATTCATGTGGACCATCTCTGACACCTCACTCCCCTTCCTGGACCCCTCAGTCTCCATCTCCGGTAACCAACTCAGTACTGACATCTATTACAAAGCCACTGACTCCAACAACTACTTCGATTATAGCCCCCTTGAAAAATGCGATCCCAATTCCTCCACCTCCACCGTATCTGCTACCAAGATAAGCAATTCCACTCAAGGACATCCCAAATGCCCTCCTATTTCAAAGACTGCAATTTCCCCTCCCCTATGATCATAATGCCCTCAACCACATCTCTTTCATTTTCCACATCTTTGCCCTCAAACAAACTCCCCCAAACACAAGGGTAGGGTACCCCAATCCTCATATTCCATCCTACTAATCTCCAGGTCTAACACATCATCCTCTGCCATTTTCGCCACCTGCAGTCTGACGCCACCACCAAAATGATGTTTCCCTCCCCACCCTTATCTGCTTTTCGCAGGGATCGTTCCTTCTGCGACTCCTAGTTAGTTCCACACTCCCCACCAACCCCTCCTCCGCACCTGAAACCTTCAACTACAGCAGCAGAAGGTGCAGAACCTTCCCCTTCATCTTCGACCAAGGCCCCAAAGAATCATTGCAAGTCTGGCAGAGATTCTCATGCATTTCCTCTAATTTGATTTATTGCACTCGTTTCTTCTGATGTGGTCCCTTCTACATCGGACAGACTGAGTGCAAACCCAGGGACCGGTTTAGGGAACATTTATGGTCCATATATTCCAATCAACCCCACTTTCCGGTCACCATCCATTTCAACTACTACTCTCATTCCAGCAACATGTCAATCCTGGGCCTCCTCCATCGTCTACACAAGACCACATGCAAACTGGAGGAAGAACACCTCATCTTCCGCCTCAGTAGCTCACAACTATACAGCCTTAACATAGAATTCACCAGCTTCCAAATTTTCACACATTTCCCCCCACCCCCCACCAACTCATCCCAGGTCTCGCCCTCCATGCCCGTCCCACCCACTTAACCTGATCCTACCTGTCCATCTTCCTTCCCATCTGACCACTCCAATCTTCCCACTGACCAATCGCAGCCACCTACCTCCTATCTCACCCACAATTCCCCTATCCTCTCCCCCTCTATTTATTTCACAACCTCTTTCCCTGCCCCAGTCCTGATGAAAGGTTCCCATCTGAAACATCAGCTCCTCTCCTCCTCGGATGCTGCTTGACCTGCTGTGCTTTTTCTAGTTCCACTCTTTATCCACCCATTTAGATGGTGGACAGGGTTTGGGAAGCGAGGAGGTGAGTTCATCCCTTAGGATTCCAAGCTGTTTTAAAAAAATTCTCAAGGTCAGGTTCGTAGGAGAGTAGTCTGACACAGAACAAACGACCAAGAGGCGAGTCTGCTAGAATATGGGCATTTTATTCCCCGCAGCGTCGCCACAACCAACGGGTCTGGCTTATACTCACTCTACATGTTACCGGAACTGGGAGCCGTCAGTTCTCGTAGAGCGGTTGCAAACAACCCACGCTCGGCGGTTAAACGTAACCCCGGAGCAGACTCACCGAACTGGAGACTTTTCCAGCTGATATACTCTTTTCCAGATATAAACATTCATGTGAACAGCAGAGCAAGGCTAAAAAACACATTCCATTCTGGTTACATACAGATAAGAAGATTCACACGGGAAGGTGTATAACAAGATTCACACGGGACTAAGCGACACCTTCCATTTTCGGTTAGAGCAGAGCAAGGCTAAAAAACACATTCCATTCTGGTTACATACACATAAGAAGATTCACACGGGGAGGTGTGTAATAAGATTCACACGGGACTAAGCAACACCTCCATTCCGGTTAGATTCACACATATATTGGGACATAATTTTTAACCGTTTCACCACATTCCACTGCTTGACCCAATACATGTGTTACATTATGCCCATATGTATTCTTTCTAACAAGCGCCTACGTACACGCCAAATATACAAGCAAGTCAGGACATTACAGCATGTTAAAATCACCAGGACCGCTACCAGGATCGACAAGGGTGGGAACAGGAATGTCCCCGCAGTGGAGGACATACCACTCAATATGTCCCACCAATGATGAGCTGACTCCACGTCCACTACACGGGCAGCATGTACTACCTCCTGTCCATGTATAAAGGTAGACACCGTAACCTTGGTGACATTGGTTTGATGCTTTCGTAATATCTGCTTAAGCACCTCGGATCGGCCGTCCCAAAGTGCACAGGACACACCTGGGCAATTTTCCACATCGTCAGTTAGATGCCAGTGTTGTAGCTAGACTGGAACACCTTGGCTAGAGATGTGGCAAGGTCTGGGGCATGCTTTCAGTATTACTGCTGGAATATTGTCAGGGTCTACACTTTGCAATATCCAGTGGCTCCACATGTTTTTTGGTCTCACATGGAGTGAATCAAATTGGCTAAAGACTAGCATCTGTGATGCAAGGGACTCTGGAAGAGGCAAGATGGATCATCTACCTTGTATTTCTGGCCGAAAATTGTGAATGTTTCCACTTTGGCTTTTGCACTGACGTGCTTCGTTCCTGCATCTTTGAGAATGGAGATGTTTATGGATTTTCTTTCTCCAGTGAAGAGCTTAATCTCCCATCATTCTTAAGTCATTGGTCAGTTGACATATTGGCATAAGCCTGAAGGTTGCCATTACTGGATCACTGCTGCAGACTCATTTCACAACCATTAACTACCAAAATGTGACTGACAGTTCTGAGTTTTATAGATTTCTTTTGAAGTGGGACTATGAATTTCAGTGCCTGTTGTTCTAAAAATAAGTGTTTTATTCAAGTGCCTATAAGATTAATGTGGTTGCTCTCAGACCTACAATAACATAGAAAATAGAAAGAGATGACCATTTGGTCTTTTGTGCATACTTTGCCATTCAACTAGATCATGGCTGATCTTTGAATTCAATGCCATTTTGTCACACAATCCCCACATCCCTTGATATCTTTAATATCTGGAAATCTGTCAGTATTTGTCTTGAACATGCTCACTGACTGAAAGAATGAGTTGAAAACACAAATGCAGTAATTTTTTTTTTATGAAGGAGTGCACTACCATTGTGGGCATGGTAGGTACAGAGCAAAGTATGGTAGGTTAGGAAAGCATGAAGAGACATGACTTGGCATAAGGACTATAAAAGATAATATGGATTGGTCAGGAGGCATGCATTGACATGAAAGGCACTATGGCAGAATATGCATGTTGGATTATGGGTTGGGGGCATGAAATGCAATGAGTTGGCATGGGTGTGTCTGTGTGTGTGCGCGCACGCGCATGTGCAGGGCGAAAAGAAGGATTGTGAGGGGTGAATGCATGAGGGCAGTATTTGGTAAAGAAAAATTTTGAAATTCAATAGTGTTGATCCATGGAGGGAGGCTTTCAGTCTCTCCCATCATCACATACAGCATCCTGTACTTTTCTCCAGGGATTGCGAAGCCAAAGTCCCAGCAAGCCCTGACACCTTAGCACAAAAGACACAGCTCCTGGTGATGTTTGTGGAAATAATACAATTTTGTATTCCTCACCTGGGACTGAAAATTTAGAGTTTAGTGTTTTAATAATGAGAGAAAATTCTGAAACGTTTCAGCAAACTAATAACCAGACAATTTTATTCTGATTTTTGTACATATAATTTTTTTTCAGAAATGATACTCAACATAGGTAAAGTGAAAAAAAGGCCTTGAGTATTCATAAGATTGTGCTGAATATTTTCAGTGCAATTTGTCTGACAGCATTCGAACCACAGGAGAAGACAGTAAAAATTTAAGTCCAAATCTAATTTTTCCAGTCGTTAGAAGATAGCCCCAACCAAAAACTTGATTAAATTAAGTATCATTGAGAGTCTCTGTGAACTGCAATTGTTTGTGGGCTTTTTAAAGAGATTCTTAAAATTAAACTAATCGGTTCTTTTGGGCATAGCAATATCAATTGGTACATTTTAAAAAACTCTGAATTTAGATATTGTTAATTTGCTACCATATTATATACTGGCATTACTAAATGACTCTGTACAGAACTGACTTTTGTAAAGATTATCTATTTTCTTTTTCTGTATTCTTGATTTTGGACTGAAAGAGAAAAAGAACTATTTCATAAACAAAGGCTTGCTGCACTTTTTTTAAAAGCACGTAATGTGACATTCATTGAAAATAATATTTACAGAGCTGCTTGTTCAAGCAGTAGTATAAATCTAGTTTGCAGATGAACTGGAGTCTAGAGTTATTTACAAATGGAGCTTTTGCTGGTCTGCTGATTGGTCCGTGGATTTGTGATCAGCCCTGCCATCAACTATGCAACTGGCTTCCAGGTAGCTAGACAGCTTGGATGTAAAAGTTTTGGAAGAAGCAATTGGAACTCTGGCAGAGAAACAGCTGTTCTTTACTCTGCAGTGAAAAGTATTTTAAACCTGAAGATAACCAATTTATTTCTCCTTTCCAGCTGCTATAAGATGTGTCTTTTAATTACCTTAAGTCAAAGACCTCTCTAAGTGGGAACCAATCACTCTGTACCATCTACAAGTGAGTAAGTAGCTGGAGAAGGCAAATCAAGGAGCTGCATCCTGACAAGCTAAAAGGTTCATCTCAGCAGACACTGTGAACAGGAACCATTGAACTGCCTTGAATCCTCTGCCCAGGGGAGTTTGTATGGAGTTAGAGTTTTAATTAATAGTTACATTTCAAAGGCTGATAATTGCTTATATATAGCTCCGATCTATTCTTTGTATCAAACATTAATTCTTGTTATGTGCAGAAGCCTGGCCTGTGCTGCCAACCATGGTTTGCAAGACAGCGAAAATGAGGAACACTGCATATTTTTAAATATCTTTAACTTTTACGATAACTCCAGAAAAAGCAGAGTTTGATTTCCAGTGCACTACTCCAGTGAGGTGGATGCTTTCGTGATAAATCAATTCTAACTGGTTTGCTATTTATAAAGAATTGTGAAGAAGGGAAGTTACACTAAACCTGTATCAAACTTTTGTTAGAACACATGTAGACTACTGTGTGCAGTTCTGATTGCTGTCTTTCAGAAAGGATCTCGAGGCAGTGGAAATGGGGCAGATATCAGAAATGCATGGGCATTCATGTCAGCAAATAAATGACAGTTTGTGTTTTTTGCAACTTAATGTAGGTTTACAACAGTTATGAAAAGTTTCCTTATGAATAAAACACAAGTGAAGCTATCAATGGAATATAGTCACCAAAATTTAAGAATAAATTTATTTGCCGAAACTAATAAGATGTGAAACTCGCAACCACAGCAAATAAGTGAAATTGCATCCTGCAGGACTACTACTTAAACAATTTTATATTAAAATTTTCATAAAATGTTGTGCAATTGTCTGACTCAGGGCAGATTTTCATGTGACAATGCAAGAATGAGTTTGAAAAATCAACTTGAGGGCAAAAATCAGTTCTCAAAACTGCAACAATTTGGCAGGTAATTTGCATTTAATCACTGATTGACTCTAACATGGAAACTTAACCCCCTTTTGTTTTTAACAAGAGTTCAGGGTGACATTGGCAGAATGCCACTAAAATAGTGGTGGGGCAGAGAAGTTGACATCAATTTTGCATTTCAAATAGCATGCTTCAATTATGAGTGTTTCATATTCACATTTGCAAAATACACTGGTGTATAACTGGTATGGAAAATGGACATTCCTGAAAAATAATTAACAGACAGAACACATTAAAATGCACCTGCATGTTTGCAAACTTCAAGCAAATGAAATGTATTGGTTTTCTTTAAGTGGTCATATAGCAGAAGTCAAAAGATTTCCAAAGTGCAGTGCAGTGATCAAAAATCCCTTCAGCAAAGTTTGTCGCTGCATGGATCAAATCATCTTCTAAGTAGCAACTACTTAATATTCTTATGGTAACATTTAAAAGTACTTATGATGCATATGTTAAGACTACCTTAATATCAGGACATAGTAGGGTATGGACCAAGTGCAGGTAAATGGGATTAGTGTAGTTTGGGTTTGTTGGTCGGCATAGATATGGTGGACCAAAGGGCCTGCTTCTATGCTGTATGACATTAAATTCCTTTTCAGCTGTACAGAGCTAAAGTAGACATAAGCAAGTATTGGTGTCCAGTGTGAACACAAAATAAATCAAGGATTTCAGATAAAATGATACACTTAATTAACACAATGTAATGAAGCTATAAATAGTAAAGAGAAATCATATGGTGAAATCTCCAGCAAAGAAAAACTGCACATATAACAAAGCAGCCCACATCTCACACAAGTCAAATCAGTTTTCTTCCCGAGATATTTATAGCAGCAGCTCAGTAAAATCGAAGGACAGTTTTTTTCAAACAAATTTAGTACCATTTATTGAGATAGAGAAAAGTGAAACTGAGTTTTAGATTTACATTTTTAAAAAATACATTTTTGAACTGTGCTTTGTGTGGTGAACAAGTTTACTGTTTAGCGATTACTGCATCCATGGCCTTTATTATTAATCACAGTTATCCAATTCTGCAGTGCCTGGACTTCAGGGATTTTGCACAGGCTGGTATTGATTTTGTCACACGAGCTTGCTAAAAATAGCCTACTCTGTACACATGCTTCACTTCAAACATCAAAAATGCACATAACCATTTATGATTTTACAGTTATTAAACATTTATGATGATAATGTCTTCATGGAAAGATGTTTTGCCAGTCTAATCAATTTGTTTGTAATCAAAGGAGGCAATGAAATAAATCATGTTAAAATGCATATGATTATCACTGTGATAAAAATTATCCAACCCTTCCTTGGCTTTAGTCTATGTTTTTAAAAAAATGTTCTGTTTTATTTGTAGTCTGGGTAGCATGGTGGCTGAGTGGTTAGCATTGCTGCCTCAATATCAGGGATCCGGGTTAGACTAGATTCCAGCTTTAGGTGAGTATCTGTGTGGAATTTGCAAGTTCTCCCCAGGTCTGTGCGTGTTTCCGCCAGGCACTCCAGTTTCCTCCCACTGTCCAAAGATGTACCGATTAGGTGGACTGGCCATGCTAAAAAAAACATACCTATACTGTATGCAGGCTAGGTGGGTTAGCCATGTTTATGTGGGGTTCCAGGAATAGGGTGGAGTCTCTTTAGGAGGTTGGAGAGAGATTCGATGGGCCAAATGATCTCTTTCTGCAATGTAGGAATTCTATGATTGTGGTTGTTAAGTTTACTTTGACAAATAATTGTGCTTTTTCAAGTTCAAGTTGAATAATTGAAGTCATGGCAGCTTTCTTGTGTAAGATACATACATAATGCCTCAATTAAGTGAACAGGTTTCGGCAGTCAAATGTAGGCAGAAAAGTCATAGGCAGGTGAGGTTCCATGATGATTGACTTTTTAGGTGAACATTGGGAGCAAATGGGAGTGGGGGGGAGGAGAATGAAGTCTGCAGGTGAAAGTTCATGTGATGACATCTCCCAAACTAGGCCAGAGCTGCCAATGCTTTTTAAACTATTAGTTCACAGCATTTATTGGTCATTCTTAATTGCTCCTGAGAAGGTGGTGGTGATCCGCCTTCTTGCATATCTACAGTATATGGTGGATAGGTATAGCCAGAACGCTGTTCAGAAGGGAATCTAGGATTTTGATCCAGTGACAGCAAAGGAATAGTGATATAGCTCCTGCCTTAATGCAGTGTCTCTTGGAGGGTAACTTGCAGATGGTGGTGCTCACATTCATCTACTGTGCTCACTGTCAGAGATCATGGGTTTAGCAGGTGCTGTTGAGTGTACTTTATTTAGCTGCGAAAGTTTACATTGTAATTGGTACGCCAGTTATTATGTGCCAGTGATGGAAGGAGTGAATGTTAAAGATGATGATGGGATATCAATCACGTGGACTGCTTTTTCCTTGGTGTTGAACTTCTCGAATGTTGTTGCAGCTGTAACTATTTAGGTAAGTGGACAATATTGCATCACAATTCTGACTTATGTCTTTAGATGATGTTTGGGCTTTTGTGTGTTACTCATTGCAGAAACTTTAGCCTCTGTCCTGCTCTTCTAGCCACACTGTTGACATAGCTGGTTCAGTTTAACTTCTGGACAATGGTAATTCCCAGGATATTGACAGTAGGGGAATCAGTACAGGTAATGTCATTGAACATCAAGGAAACATGGTTGAGTTTTCTATTTTTTTTTCAGATGAAAATTGCATGACACTTGTGTATTGCAAATACTACTGCCACTTTATTAGCTGGAGCCTGCATATTCTCCAAAACTTGTAGCATCTGGACACAGGGTGTTTCAATTACTGAGGAACATATGAACACGGAACAAGAGCAAGCCATTCAGCCCTTCAAGCTTGATACAGTATTTAACATAATCACAGCTATCTGATTTTTGATCTCAAATCTACATTCCTACACATCCCCCAATGATCTTTCATCCTCTTGTAATCAAGGCGCAACCTACTTTAAAAATATTTAAAGATTCTGCAACCACTCCTTTTCAGGACATGAATTCCAAAGCTACTCAACCCTGAGAGAAAAATACATTTCTTCATCTGTGTTTTAAATGGATGACCATTTGTTTTTAAACTATGAGCCCTAACTCTAGATTTTTCCCACAAGAGGAAACACCCTTTTGTCATCCACCTGGTCAAGTCCTTACAGGATCATAAGTGATTCAATTAAGTTGTTTCCAATTCTGCAAAATTTCAGAGGGTACAGACGTAGCCTTTCCTCATAAAACAATCTTCTCACTCCAGGTATTAGTCTAGTAAACCAGTCCCAAGTCTTGTTCAATATTGTGAAATCAGTGAATATCTATATGCTGACCTCCTGATAGAAGGTAAGTCATTCCTGAAACAGTTGAAGATGGTTGGGCCTGAGGAACTCCTGCAATGATGTCCTGAAGCTGAGATGACTGATCTCCAACAAGCACAAATATCTTCCTTTGTTCTAGATAAGATGCTAAGAATGGAAAGATTACCCCGATTCCCATAGACTTCAATTTTAATCGGGGCCCCTCGATGCTATACTTAGTCAAATGCTGCCTTGACATCAAGGGCAGTCACTCTCACTTTATCTCTGGTGCTCAGTTCTTTAGCTTATGATTGGAACACAACTATAATGAAGTCAGGAGCTGAGTGGTCCTTGCAGGTTGTAAACTGAGTGTCAATGGAGCAGATTAATGCTGAACAACAGCCATTTAACCAAGTTCTATAATTTAGCTGACAATCAAAAATAGATCAATTGGGCAATGTTGGGCTGGGTTTGGATTTGTCCTTTTTTTTTTGAATTGGACATAGCTGGCAATTTTCTACATTGTTGAGTAGCCGCCAGTGTTGTAGCCTTACTGAAACAGCTTGGCGAGGGGTGCAGCTAATTTTGGAGCACATCTTCAGTAGTATTACCTGAATATTGTCTGGGCCCATTGTCTTTGCACCCATTTCTTGATGTCACACAGAGAGAGTTAAATTAGCTAAAGTAGAAGATCCCTAGTCTAGGATGTTATTGGGAATCATAGGAGGAGTCCAAGCTGAATTACTCATTCGACACTTGTGGTTGAAGATGGTTGCAAATACTTCGGCTTTAAATTTTCTACAGTTATGTTGATCCGTGTTGTCATTCAATATATTTGTAGATCCTCCTTCTGGACTGAGTTGCTTTTTGTCCATCACCATTCACAACAGGATGTGGCAGGACTGCACAGCTTAGACCTGATTGGATTGATGTGAATTACCCTAGCTCTGTCACATACTGCTTCTGATAGTTAGTTTGCAAGATGTCCTGTGTTGTAGCTTCAGCAGATTGCAACCTCATTTTCAGGTGTGCTTGGTGCTGACTCTGGCTTGTTCCTCCTGCGTACTTCTTTAAATCAGGGTTTATCCTCTGGCTTGATGTTAGAGTTGGAATGGGGAAATACTAGATCATAATTTTAAGGATTATGGTGGAACACAATTCTATTGCTGAAGGCCCATTGCTCCTTGTGGATTCTCTATTTTGAGTTGCTCAATCTATTTGAGACCTATCCCATGTAGTAAGATATTTGTACCACAAATATAATGCTGGGTGTCCTCAATGTGAAGATGGGACTTCATCTCAAAAGGAGTGTGTGCAGTCACTCCTACCAATACAGTTATGGACAGATGCAGCTGTAGACAGGTAGATTGGTGAGGATGAGTTGAATTAAGTTTGTTCCTCTTCTTGGTTCACTCACAGCAGGATCCTTTGGGACTTGATCTGCTCTATCAGTAGTGGTGATATCAAGCCATCATTGGTGATGGACACTGAATCACTCACCCAGGGTATCTTCTGTACCCATGCACCCTCAGAGCTCACCCCAAGTGGTGGTCAGCAGAAAAATCCCAGAAACACCAAGACATCTGGTCATCCTCTTCAGTCAGGCAATTCTTTTGATTGACATGAGTCACAGGTTTTGGGGTGGGGAGTCAGAAAAGTGCAATTAAGGCCACAATCAGATAAGCTATTATTTTATTGACTAGCAGAACATAGTTATACAGCTGAATAGCTGACTCCTGCTCCTCTTTTGTCTGTTCCTATAATATTATGAGAGCAAGACCCAATGGTACTGAATGTGACACAATCAAATCCAGTGGTGATTGACCAACAACCTGCCAAATCATTTCAATTCTGCATTCCTTTGACTTGAGGGAGCAGAAATGAGGACTGTTTCAGGAAAAATGTCAATGAGAGAAAGTAATAGTTTCGGTGAAGATAAGGACATCAAAGATGGTGGAATGAGGGTAAAATTGAGCAAATCAGGATCTGTAGAACTATTGCAGTGAGTGGAGAGCCAAAGGCTAGACCTTTAGGATATTGCAAGTGCAGTCGTAAATAAATTACACCATTGTTTGTTCTACGGACAGACAAAGGATTAAGTAGGGTTGGGATACAAAATGGGGATGTGAGTGAATAGTGATATAAAGAAGCAATCAGAAATAGCTTCATGTCTAACGGGTTTAATTTGGCTCATGTGACATGATGATTTATAGGGTAGCAGTAAATATGGCTGATGCATTTACATAGAAGAGGAGATTGAGTTAAGAGGTCAGTAAATTCACAGAAAAGAGAACATGATGAGTTAAGATAGAGCTTGAAATCAAAGGTGGGAAGTTGTGGAGCACAAAGGCTAAGGCAGTAAAGATACTGTGGTGAAAAAACATCACACCTGGAAGGGTGCAGAAAGCAATAAATTTGAATAAGAGGTCAGAAAGGTGGAACAAGGTGAAATTATCAAAGAATAATCAATTGCTAGAGGAGTGGAGGATCAAACCAAGGTCTGAACTCAGGTTAAATATCTGGAATGCAAGGGTCTTGAAAGGTAATTTGTGAAATAAGTGGCTAGTGGGAGGTTCTCAAAGGAAATGCTGCCATTACTCGGATGGGTTTTAATTAATGTCACAATGTTGATACCATCATCTACAGAAAGTTGCTTTCATAACCGTGGGCAGCACGGTGGCACAGTGGTTAGCACTGTTGCCTCACAGCGCCAGAGACCCGGGTTCAATTCCCGCCTCAGGGCCTGTTTCCACACTGTAAAGTAATCTAAAGTAAAGTAATCTAATCTAAAGTAATCATAAGTAAACAGACATTCTGAAGGGTGAGGTAAACAAAGATGCCAAGGGGCTTTCTGCTGGCAAAGTCCAAATGGTCAGCAAGGGGAATGTGCTGGACAGGGAGAAAATTGGCAAGGTAAACCCTAAGACAGCATACTGGACAGGAAGGTTGATGAGAATGGGATGGAGCAATTTGGATTGCTGTCTATAATGAGCCAGCACCAGGTGTCTTGATAAATTATAGGAAAGGTATTATTAATATCCTGGAGAGGGTTCAAAAGAGATTTACCAAGAAGTTGTTGGGATTGGAGGGTTTGAGTTATAAAGAGAGGCTTGATAGACTGAGACTTTTTTCACTGTAGCAAAGGAGGTCGAGAAGTGACCTTATAGAAGTTTACAAAGTAATGAGGGGTATAGATAAGGTGAATCGCTCATGTCTTTTCCCTAAGGTGAGAGATTTTAGGACTAGCTGGCATATTTTTGAAAGAATAAAGATTTTAAAAAAGATGTGAGGGGCAATTTTGTTCTGCTCCCCCCAAGAGTGGTTCATGTGTGGAATGAAATTCCAGAAAAAGTTGTGGATGCGGGTACATTGAATGGCCTATTTCCATTGTTGTATGATTCTAAATCCTTTGGAGTTGTCAAAGAGAGGCACAGAATGAAGTTTAAGCAAACAGATCATTCTGCTGTACTGCGAGTTTTGTTAACACGAATTTGCTGTAATGCAATTGATAAATTGTGGACACTTTCTAAAGTGCAAACTTAACATTTTTGTTGGCTGTAATGCGATTACAGCAATGATTCTAAAGCACGATTTTATATAATGCGAGGTTGCACAAGAACGCAACCATCATGTTGTAAAATAACTACCTATTAGAGGGAGTCACACCAGGAATAGTGGCAGGAAATCATGAAAGTATCATGATTGGGTTGGGAAAGTATTGTTTAAAGTAAAGAGAAAGGTGATATGATGCAAGTAGAGAGAGGTCTAAGAGGGATAAAGAGAAAACAAGTTAAAAAGATTATAAAAAACAAATGAATTGTTTGAATTTTCAGTACAGTGTTGGAATAGTTTCTCAAGACTTTTAAACATGATATTAGGATTTGGGCTCCCTCATGATAAAAATTTCACTTTCCAATTTTAGACTAACTTATCCCATCAGCAAGAACTGCAGGTCAGTTCAATACTAAGACAATGAGGTCTGCAGATGCTGGAGATCAGAGTTGACAGTGTGTTGCTGGAAAAGCACAGCGGGTCAAGCAGCATCCAAAGAGCAGGAAAATCGATGTTTCGGGCCGGAGCCGATGAAGGCCTTAGTCTCAATATTGCACCATAACATGGCTATCACTTCAAATAATCCATTTGAGATTTCTTTTTATGTTTTGAATTTAAATATTTCAAATTAATAGCAATTCACAGCCTTGGGAGTCATTTTACCATGACTAAACTATATAAAAAATGAATCAAAACAACTGTTTTATTAATGGCTAAATACAAGTCCCCAGAATGTCAATTCCAATGTTAGCTAAGGTAAAAATCACACAACACCAGGTTATAGTCCAACAGATTTCTTTGGAAGTACTCGCCTTCAGAGCACTGCTTCTTCGCTCTGAAAGTTAGTACTTCCAAGCAAACCCGTTGGATTATAACCTGGTGTTGCGTGATTTTTAACTTTGTCCACCTCAGTCCAACACCAGCACCTCCACATCAAGGTTATCTAAGAGGTTGGCCCTATTAATGAATACTGATTGGAGTTCCAATTTCTCTTAAAACTTACATATTTTGTCAAGTAGTTTAGCTTAAAATTAAAATGTTTGCAATTGCAAGATGGCAGCTACAATTGGCAAAATTAAGAATTGATGACGACCAAAGTGAGTCTAGCATGACTCAGTCTGTTTTACTCAGTTTTGAGTCAGACGATTAAGACTTCAAGCACCAGATGGGATCAAGAACATAATAAAGTAGACCGACACTTTCCTGAGCAATAGTTTGAGTGTGTTTAAATTGAAGTGCAATCCTTTGGAAAAAAGTGATAAATCCAAACCCTGTATGACTGCTTAAGAGGACATTAAAAACTGTGTAGATTTCAGGTTTGGTATTTAGAGAGCACATTAAATTAACGGAGATACCTTCATCAAAATCAAATTAAAAATCCAGTCTGTCCATAGCATTGATGACTGACCCCAAACAATGAAGCAAACATATTCCCTCTTCTTACTTCTTTACTTGGTCCCTGAAGCAGTGTGATTTAAGCCAAATTTATGAAGAACGCTGTTGAGAACTGAAAGTTCCTCGATTATAAAGTCAATGCTGAATAAACATAGAAGAGGAGGCTTGAAAAGATTAAAGTGATGGCATCAGCAGCTAACTAGCACAGTGCAACAATTCTCCTCAGAGACCTATCTGTTGCACTGGAATGCAATTGAAGATGCTGTAGCATTTTCTATTTGTACCCCTCCTTTAGCTTATCTGTTTATGGAAGCTGCTTCATATCTCCGAACCTGACTAGTCCAGTACTCTCCCGAATGCTCTTCCTTGCACCCACTGAATTTGAGCTCATTCAAAACTTGTATCTTAACACTATGTCTCATTTACACATCATTCCTGAATTTGGGAACCAATAATGCCTTCCGATCAGTTTAAAAATCTATATTTAAACCTCTCTCAGGCCTCACTACTCCCTGCCACTGTAATTTCTTTCATCCCTACAATTCTCTGTAGCTGCTGTAGCTCTAATCCTTGGAATTTTCTCCTTAAACCTCACCAATTCTCTACTTCAGTGCAGTCCTTTCAACCAATGTCTTCAACTGAATCTGTTCTAATACCTTCTTATGTTCTCATTTTCAAATAATCTTCATTTTGAAATGCTTTAGTATTAAAAGCACCACCTAAATTCAAGTCGCTATTAAAATGAGGATTACTTCAGATTTTACGTTTTGAAGCAGATCTATTTCCTTTTTTTAAAAAAGTGTAACTGAGAAGTATTGGTGAGAGTCAACTGATTTCTAAGTGTTGATGAATGGAAGCTTAAATGTGAAGACAAATTCCATAACCGGTGAAGTGAATTTGGACAGTTAGTCAAATGTGTCAAACCATGTGACTGTCTTCACAGAATTAGGATAACATTTAAACAGGTACCGGACATAATTTATTATCACAGAGTAATATTTTCCTTTGTCAATCAATGGATGTTGCATCTCCTCAGAAGTGACACCAAACTGAAAAGATGTTGTTTCAGTCCAGTATTGTGCAAGTGTTTCCTATAGTCTCCCACAGTACTATGTACACATACAAAACCGTAAATAACCATGTGGCTTTTAATCATTACGAAGAGGGCAATGTTATTACAGTCATAGAGATGTACAGCACAGAAACAGACCTTTCGGTTCAACTCGTCCATGCCGACCAGATATCCCAACCCAATCTAGTCGCACCTGTCAGCACCCAGCCCATATCCCTCCAAACCCTTCCTATTCATATATCCACCCAGATGCCTTTTAAATGTTGCAATTGTACCAGCCTCCACCACTTCCTCTGACCGCTCATTCCACACACGCACCACCATCTATGTGAAAAAGTTGCCCCTTAAGTCTCTTTTATATCTTTCCCCTCTCACCCTAAACCTTTTCCCTCTTGTTCTGCATTCCCCCACCCCAGGGAAAAAAACCTTGTCTATTTACCCTATGCATGCCCTCATGATGTTATAAACCTCTATAAGGTCACCCCTCAGCCTCCGACGCTCCAAGGAAAACAGCCCCAGCCTATTCAACCTCTCCCTATAGCTCAACATCCTTGTAAATCTTTTCTGAACCCTTTCAAGTTTCACAACATCCTTCAGATAGCAAGGAGACCCGAATTGCACGCAATATTCCAAAAGTGGCCTAACCAATGCCCTGTACAGCCGCAACATGACTTCCCAACTCCTGTGTTCAATATTCTGACCAATAAAGGAAAGCATATCAAACGCCTTCTTCACTATCTGATCTACCTGCGACTCCACTTTCAAGGAGCTATGAACATGCAATCCAAGGACATTACCATTAAGTTATAAGTCCTGCTAAGATTTGCTTTCCCAAAATACAGCACTTCGCATTTATCTAAATTAAACTCCATCTGCCACTCCTCAGCCTATTGGCCCATCTGATCAAGATCCCATTGTAATCTGAGGTAACCTTCTTCACTGTGTACTACACCTCCAATTTTGGTGTCATCAGCAAACTTAATAACTATACCTCTTTTGCTCACATCTAAATCATTTATATAAATGATGAAAAGTAGAGGACACAGCACCGAACCTTAGGGCACTCCACTGGTCACAGGCTCCAGTCTGAAAGGCAACCCTCCACCACCATCCCCTGTCTTCTACCTTGGAGCCAGTTCTGTATCCAAATGGCAAGTTCGCCCTGCATTCCGTTTCACTTGTCTCTTTCTTGACCAACCCTCTTTTTCAACAGTATAATACCCACTAAACCTCCAACTCTCTTCAGTACAAAGCAGATAGTGATGTTGAACAAGCAATATTAATTTGGTTTACCTCTCCACTTGCCAGCCCTGCTGAGTTTCTCTTGCATTTTTTGTATTTATTTCAGATCTTTAGCATCGACAATATTTTGCTTTTGTAACAGCATGAACACTAGTTATAATATAATGAATTTAAAGATTCCAAGTTTGGAACTGAAAATGCAATTTACTTTAGTTTCACCATCGAAATATATTGACTCTTAAGTACCCTCATATGGTTAGCAAGTCACTCTGCTTAATGGCAATTCGGGATGGATAACAGATACCAGCCCAGTGACATGAATGAACTACAAGAATACTGCTGTCAGCTTCATTGTATATGTTGTTATCAGTAATAATAAATACACCATTGCTAATAAATTAATACCCTTGGAAAGGAAAAAATGATTCAATAAAATTATCACTGGCTATCACTTTCTGCCATGCAATGTAAATTTAGAAAAAGTAGAGAAACAAAATGCCAGAATTCAGAAAAATAGAAGAGAAGGCCACTTCTCACTATCACAAGGAAGGCATTGTTGGAAAGGAAGCTTGAGGAAAACAAGGCTCCTGATCAAGTTGACTGAGAAAAATATTTATCCCTTAACTGATTCAGAATTAGAAACATCCCAATTAAATGGAAACCAATAAACATGTGCTCACCTTCAAATACTGCAGGACTTATGAGTAAAGTATGCATCTGGAGAGGAGAAGTTTGTTATTTTGCCTGAAATGGCTTCCTGGTGTTTTCTACTGACATCAGTAATTTTCCACATCAATAAGAAGTTTGTTCCAAAGCAAGTATTTGCAAACAGAAGATGCTGTTGATCAGAAACCTTTCGTTCCAAGGCTCTGTTGGAAATATTTTTAACTTTGGCTTACAGAACACTCTAAGATGAAGATTCCATGCTGAAAGATCATCAGACTGAAACATTAACCCTCTACAGTGTATCTGTTTACTGTAGATTCCATGTTTTTAAACACATTTTTAAGGTCACCCTTAAAAGAGGACAATGAACACATTTCGCAAAAATGAAGTTACAAATTATTTGAAAAATGGTTCAGTTAAGGAAAAATGGCAGTTAAGG
Source organism: Chiloscyllium plagiosum (assembly GCF_004010195.1). NCBI lineage: Eukaryota > Metazoa > Chordata > Chondrichthyes > Orectolobiformes > Hemiscylliidae > Chiloscyllium > Chiloscyllium plagiosum. The sequence continues at coordinate 55,290,709 of NC_057713.1, read as the reverse complement.
ATTAGAAAAGAGGTGGACTAATTAAATACATTCATTACATTAAACAGCACAGAAGTAAATGGTATACATAGAAAATTAAGCTATCAGGATATCAAGTAGTCAAGATGGAATAGAGAGACCACATTAAATGATGGGATGAATACAACCATCAGCATCAGGAGGGTGACAATTTGGAAAGTTGCACAGGTCATGTGCAAAAAATGCATGAAGAATCCAACCTCGCAGATTACCAGTCCACTGGTCTATTCTCAGTCATTAGTAAAGTGATGCAAGATGTCATGAACAGAGTTGTCAAGCAGTTCCTACTCAGCAATAATCTGCTCACTGATACTCAGTTTGCGTTCCACCAGGGCCAGTCAGTTCCTGACCTCATTACAGACATTGTTCAATCCTGTAATCTTTGAATTCCTGAAGTTAGGTGGGAGTGACTGCTCTTGACATCAAGGCCATACCTGGCACAAAGGAAGACTGTTGTGATTGTAGGAGGTCAATTGTCTCAGCTGTAGGACATTTCTGAAGGAGTTCCCCAGGATAGCTGTTTTCTAATCAACCCACTCAGAGATGTTTAGGTGTACCTCTGGAGCAGGTCAGACTTGGACCGTGGCCTCCTGGTCCAGAGGTAGGGACGCTACCACCTTTCCACAAGAGACTTGGTGCCTCAGGCTACTATCTTAGGCCCAACCATCTTCAGTTGCTTCATCAATGCTTCTGTATAACGTCAGAAGTGGAGTTGTTAGCTGTTGATTATATAATGTTCAGCACTATTCGTAGCTCCTCAGACATCGAAGCACATCCAATTGCAGCAAGAACTGGACAATATCCAGACCTGGGGTAAAAAGTGGTAAGTAACCCTGTGCAAGCAACTAGCATTACACAAATACCTGGCAATGATCATCTGCAATAATAGGCAACGTAACATCTTCCATTTGACATTTAACAGTCAACATCTTGGGGGTTATCATTGACCAGAAATTGGAAACTGGATTAGTCATGTAGATACAGTGGTTACAACAGATCAGACATAAGGAGCATATCAGCAAGTAGCTCACCTTCCTACTCCCCAGAACCTGATCTCCATCTACATGGCATAATTAGGACAATGATGGAACACTCTCCACTTGCCTGGATGAATAAAGCTCCGACAACACTTAAGAATCTTGACAGCATCCAGGATGAAATAGCCCACTTGATTAGTACCACACCAACAAAAATCCACTCTCTCCACCACTGATGCTCAGTAACAACAGTGCATATCACCTACAAGATGTGCTGCAGAAAGGTTCCTTAGATAGTATGTTCCAAACCGACAACCACATCGATCTAGAAGGACAATGGCAGCAGATGCATGGGAACACCACCACATACAAGTTTCTCTCCAAGCTGTTCCTTCAGTGTTGCCGGATCAAAATCTTGGAATTCCTTTCTAAACAGCATTGTAGGTCTACCTATACCATACGGACTATAGCAGTTCAAGATGACAGGTCACTGTCACCTTCTCTAGGGCAAGTAGGGTGGGCAATAAATACTGGCTCAGCCAGCAATGTCCATATCCCATGACTGAATAAAAAATATTAACTGAACAAACTACCCAATGCTGCAGTGAGAAGCGCGGGTCAGACGTTGAGTATTTTGATCTCCTGGCGCACCAAAGCCTTTCCATCATTTATAAGGCACAAATTAGGAGTGTGATGGAATTATATCTACTTATCAGGAGGAGTGTAGCTGCAACATTCAAGAAGGTGAAGTACAAAACAGGCTGCGTGATCAGTGACCATTCCACCAACTTGAATATTTCATCTGTCCACTACTAGTGCAACGTGTCTGTTGTGTGTACTATTTATAATATGCATTGCAGCAACTTAGAGGAGAAAGTGAGGTCTGCAGATGCTGGAGATCAAAGTTGAAACTTTATTGCTGGAACAGCACAGCAGGTCAGGCAGCATCCAGGGAACAGGAGATTCGACGTTTCGGGCACATTCCTGAAGAAGGGTCTGTGCCCGAAACGTCGAATCTCCTGTTCCCTGGATGCTGCCTGACCTGCTGTGCTGTTCCAGCAATAAAGTTTCAACATTGCAGCAACTTAAGACTTAATAGCTTCTCTGAAATCCAGCATGCTCCCACCTGGAAAGACAAATCTGGTAAACACATGGGAACACCATACCTGCAATTTCCCTTCCAAGTTGCACACCACTCTGATGTTACGTATTTTCAACTTCTTCACTATCAGTGACTCTAAATCCTGGCACTCCCAACTTTACTGCATTATGAATGTGCCTCGAGGACATAGATGTCTGCAGTTCAAATGGCACTTCACCCCCACCTTCTCAAAAGGGAGACAGGAGATCATTGCTTGCTCTGTCAACGTTATCCACGTTTGCTAAATGATTAAATTTGAAAAAAACTAATCCTTCTTTCATGGATTTAAATCTTAGCTGCAGGGGATCAAAAAGGTGTTTAAACACATACTAGCGCCTGCAGAGAACGGTTCTGCAGAAAGTCTTTAGTTCTCTTTGCCGCAATGAAAAAGCCATCTGTTGGAAGGATTAGTACCTTTATTAGCAGAGTTCTGACTGGAAATACAATACTCATCTATTATCATAAAAATAGCATCACCACTAAACTCAGTGTATAATATACACATATTTTTCAGAATTTATACTTGCTTTTGGTTTGTCACAACCTTAATGATGAGACAGTACATTTCAAAATTTGAGAAGAATTAAAAAGGTAGATCATGGACAGAGAAATTACTGGTACACTTTCCTGCTCTTTATTCTTGTTGTAATTAACCAAAGGTTCATTGACTAATGAGTAAGCCAGAAAATTTCATGATTCAAAATGAAGAACTATATGAGTTTTTAAATTATGGAAGATGTTTAAAAGAATTTGGTATATAAGATATATAGACACATATGCAATGAAAGAACATATGTCAATATGGGTGACTTTAATCTGCATATAGATTGGGAAAATTATTAATGATAATACAGGAGAAGTGGAATTCTTGGAGTGTATACAGAAAGATTCTCCACACCAATATGTTGAGGAAACAAAGTGAGAACATGCCATCCAAGACTGAGCAGAGTGTAATGAGAATGGGATAATTGCCAATCTGCATGTGCAAGGCCCTTTGGGATGAATGACCATAATATTTAGAATAACATCGTTGATTCTGATGAATTCATGCTGAATTTAAAAAGAATGGTGTGAGGCATGGGTTGGCCATGATTGATTGGGCAATGTTACTTAAAGGGATTATTGTAGAATGACAATGGCAAATATTTAAACAGCCCATGCCTAACCTGCAACGATTGGTCATTCCCACCTAATGCAAAGGTTAAAATGGGAAAGGTGGTCAAATCATGGCTTACAAGGGAAATTAAAGCTAGTATTAGATTCAAGGAAGGGGACAATAAATTGGCCAGTCAAACCAACAACTTGAGGAATGGGAGCAGTTAGAATTCAACAAAGGATTACAAAGAAATTGATTTAGAAAGGGAAAATTATGTATCAGAGTAAACTTGCAGGAAAAAAAAGCTGACTGTAAATGTTTTTGTTAGTATGTGAAGACTAAAAGACTGGTGAAGACAAATGTTGGTCCCTTACTGTCAGAAACAGTGGAATTTATAGTGGGGAACAAAGAAATGGCTAGCCAACTAAATGTATGCTTTGGTTCTGTGTTCACAAAGGCGAAGTACAAATAGTATACCAGAAATTTTGAGGAATATGAAATTTAGTGAGAGGGAGGAATTGAAGGAGATTGGTATTATTAGGCAAATAGTGTTGGGGGAAATTAAAGGGCAATCAATCACCAGGGTCTGATAATCATGATAATCAGAGTACTTAAAGAATTGGCCCTGGAAATAGTGGATGCATCGACTGTCATTTTCCAAGATTCTGTAGACTCTGAAACAGCTCCTACAGTTTGGATTGTAGCTTACAGAACCCTCTATTTAAGAGGGGAAGCAGAGACAAAGTTGGAAATTATAGACCAGTCAGTTTGATAGTGGTAGTGGGGAAAATGCTAGAGTCCATTATAGTAGAATGAGTAGCTGAGCATTTGGAAAATAGTAGCAGAATCATAGAGTCGTACAGCACGGAAACAGATCCTTCGGTCCAACCAATCCATATTGAACATAAACCCAAACTAATCTTAGTCCCACCTGCCCACTCCTGGCCCATATCCATCCAAGCCTTTCCTACTCGTGTACTTATTCAAATGTCTTTTAAACATTCTAATTGTATTCACATCCACACTTCCTCAGCTAGAGTCAGCTTGGATTTCTGAAAAGGAAATAATGCTTGACAAATCTATTGGAATTCAAGATGTAACGAGTAGAGCTGAAGAAGGGGAGCCAGTGAATGAGGTTTATTTGGACTTTCAGTAGGTTTCTAACAAAGTTCCACAGAAAAGATTAGCATGTAAAATAAAAGCACACGGGATTAGGGTTAGGACATTGAGCGGGAAACAAAGAGTAGGAATAAACATGTCTTATTCCAAATGGCAGGCAGTGACTATTGGGGTACTGCAAAGATAGTGCTAAGACCTCAGCTACTCACAATATATATCGATTTGGATGAAAGAAATAAATGTAATATCTCCAATTTTGTAGATGGAAGGGTGAACTGTGAAGAGAATGTGGAGATGCTTCAGTGTGACTTGGACAAGTTGAATGAGTGAGCAAATCCATGTTAAATGCTGTTCAATATGGAGAAAAATGAGGTTATCCACACTGGTAGCAAAAAACAGGAGGGCAGATTACTATCTGAATTGCTATACTTTGAAAGAGGAGGATGTGTAAAGAGACCTCAGTGTCTTCTTATGCCAGTTGTTGAAAGTAAATATACATATGCACCAGCCAGTAAAGGCAGCAAATGTTGGTCTTCATAGCAATAGTATTCAAGTACAGAGAGCAGGGATGTCTTGCTGCAATCAAAGAGGGCCTTGGTGAGATCATAAGTGGAATAATGTGTGCAATTCTGATCTACTTAGCAGAGGAAGCCTGATCTTGTTAATTGGAGAAAGTTCAAACTGATTCCTTGATGGGGAGAAAGTGAGGATTGCAGATGCTGGAGATCAGAGTCGTGAGTGTGGTGCTGAAAAGCACAGCAGGTCAGGCAACATCCGAGGAGCAGGAGAATTGATGTTTCGGGCTCGAGCCCTTCATCAGGATTCCTAGACGGCGCAACTCATGTATGAAGAGATGTTGAATTTGTTTGAATTACATTTGCTGGAGTTCAGAAAAATGAGCAGGGATTTCATAGAAATCTATAAAATTCTAACAGGGCTAGACAGGGTAGATGTAGGAAGCAAGTTCCCGAAAGCTGAGTCCAGGACTAGGTGTCAAAGTTTAAGAATACTGGGTGAACGATTTAGGATTGAGTTGAGGAGAATTTCTTTATCCAGAGAGTGGATCTGTGGAATTTGTCAGTACAGAAAGCAGTCCAGTCAAAATTTTATATGATTTCAAGAAGGAGTTGAATATAGCACTTGGGTCTAAGAGCATCAAAGGATATGGAGAAAAGCAGGAACTTTCTGAATTGGATGATCAGCCATCATAAAAATGTTTGGCGGAGAAAGCTCAAAGGGTCAAATGGCCTACTCCTGCTCCTATTTTCTTTGCTTCTACTTAAGTGCTGACAGGAAATGTTATGATCACAGCAGATGTTATTACAGAACAAGTCAAGATCGCAATTAGGAACCTGGCTTAATAGACCACATTTTATTTAGTTTTAGTTTTAATGTTGTAGTCTTTTTGCTGACCTGTAAACGCACAATGCTGCAGTGTTTGCTTTAACAATAAAACAGAAGTTTATTACAAAAGAAACTCAGAATAAAATAATCCAAACTATCTACTTTGAATAAAAATTCAAAGATTTTAAACACACAATAAAAGTATCATCCAATTAATGCTGAAGAGTCTTTTATAAATTGAAACAAACAGCTTTTGTATAGTATCCAGAATACCGCAGTACAGTTCCCAAAATACCACTCAGGTCATATTCGCACCAGTATCACTGTATCTAATACCTCTGTTGGTTTAAGTCACTGAGGCTCCAATTTTTAAACTGAAACTGTAATAGTTTCTTCCTGGAGCTTTCACTCAGTTTAAACAATGATTTCTGGATTTTTATCGCTCAGTTTAAACAACCACTTCTGGCTGTAGAGTTTTGGTGTACTAATAACTTTTGAATTTTTTTTAAAACTTGTTTATGACCCAATATGGAGTGTAATGGGGTCTCAAAGGTTGATTTGGGTGTTCTGGAATCTACTTTTTTCAAGTTTGGAACAAGAGCCCTTTTCTGAGTGGCAGAAAATTTTAGAATCGCATTTCATGTTGCATAATGTTTTAGTCTTGTGAAGAGCATGAAACAGGAGGCTCTATACAGTAGTTTTCTGATAAGGGCAGAAGTTGTTTTTTTAGTGATGACAAGGCCTGGTTGTGAGAGGGTGATGGAAAGGCATGGGGGCGTGTTCAAGCCCTAATGCTCAACCCCATGTCTTTCTGCCACATCAAGTCTTGTCAACACTGGGCTGCTACCACACATAATCTATTATCAGCCACTAACAATCCCCATCAGCAACTAATCATTCACCCACTCATTTGTCTGAGTAACTACTTTTCTCTCTCTTTGGGCTCTGTCTCCACCTATCGTTTACTCCTCACCCCTGATCCCACCCTATCTTTTGCATAAATACCAACCTTTTCCTAGCTACTGTCAGTTCTGAAGGTCGTCACTGGACCTGAAATGTCAACTCAGATTTTTTTTTTCCATAGATGCTGCCAGATCGACCCGAGTTTTTCTGGCAATCTCCATTTTTATTTCAAGTATCCAAAACAATTCCTGAAACACCATCATTTAATGTTCACACCAGTATCTCTGTATCCAAAAATCCATAATTTCTAAAGCTAGGTATGGACAACTGTTATAAAAGAAATTACCATGGCTACACAAATTGCTCCAAGTAAATTTTTAACTGCAGGCACACAAAACATCCTCCCCCCCCCCGCCGTGTAGTAGTTCAACCCCAGAAATCCGAGCTGGGAGTAACAAACATCAAAAATTTTACATATAAATCTGACAGTTTGCATCACCAATTCACTGCTAGTCAGTCTAAGGGTTATGTAATTACTGGTCAAAAGACTTGATGTTATCAAAACTAACATTTTATATTGAGTTGAGGATGGCTCGCAAAAGCAGGGTGGACAGTGAGATACAGAAGTCTATATGTGCCTGAGCACACACTCAAAGGATGTACAGTAGTCCCAACGTACCCGCGAAGGGTACGTTTCACGACCTACCTCAGAAATCCGAAACAAAGGATAGGAGCAAACCCATTCATTTCAATGGGAAATTAACCTTCCTGTCAGTCCCGTAGTCCCTAGTTCCGGAAGGTTCCCTATATGTTTGGGCCACGGCAATCCGCGAGTAATTGAAACGGCGGAAAACGATTCTGTGGATACGGGGGTCACCCTGTAATATCAATTATGGCAAAAGGAGTCAAATAGCAATACACGATTGTGTTAATTTTGCAGGTACCAAGTATATATTCTGAAGGATAAGTAGCAAGATAAATATGATCAACAGTAACCAGTCGATTAGTAAAAGACTGTTTATATCTGTGAAAAATATTGGACAGCTTGCTACTCTCGAGTTCAACTTAAAACAGCCATTTTTATGATAAAAGTGTTTCACATTGTTTCTCACTGTTGTCTCCATCATTGAACATGAGGGTTCAACAGTAGTTATTTCTGGAATAGGGGCGAGAGATGGAAATTAAGAAATTAGCCTTATTACCATAGTCAATTACACATGCATGTAATATTGCCATTGCAGAATTTTAAACATAGAAAAGTATAGCACAGAACAGGCCCTTTGGCCCACAACGTTGTGCCGAGGTTTAATCCTAATGTAAAATATAATAACTTAACCTACGCACCCTTCAACTCACTGCTATCCATGTGCATGTCCAGCAGTTGCTTAAATGTCCCCAATGACTCTGCTTCTACCACCACCGCTGGCAACGCATTCCATGCATTCACAACTCTCTGTGTAAAGAACCTTCCTCTGATGTCTCCTCTATACCTTTCTCCTAATATCTTAAAACTATGACCCCTCGTACCAGTCACTCCTGCCCTGGGAAAAGTCTCTGGCTATTGACGCTATCTATTCCTCCCATATTTACAACCTTAGAGGACCAACTTTTCAACTTTCCACCGAACTCCCTAAATTACCTTTGCAAATATCAACAAATGACTGATAAAGCAATTGGTGTGATGCAAGTAACTGAAATTTTCTTTCTAACACAGCACTGATTTCAGAGGTTAACTAGTATCAGATTGTGTAGGTCATATGATATGCATTCTGAAGAACCACTGTCACAGGAGCCAAACACACCCTTCAGCAGTTGAAATGCACAAGCCGGAGACAACTCACAGCACATTATCAGCAGGAGGTGGAAGCAGAGGCAGAAGTGAATATTCCATGTCAAATGGTAGGTCCAGCCATGTCTATCAGATCACAGATGATGAGCCTTGGAGTCCTATACAGAACAGAAGTTTGTATAGCAGCAATTGGACTGGAATTAATAGGTCTCTTCCCAAAAGACAACCAGATAATGGGACTCATTTCACAAAATAGCAAGATAATAGACATACTTCCCAGAAAGCAACTAAATAGGAGGTTCAACACTATTAACAAGCAAAGAATGGACCTATCATCTTATTCACAGAGATCCCTCTCCAATAGCAATTCTCAAATATACAAGAACATGAACATTCTTGTAAGACATAACACAGTTTAGGGTAATTACCTAGATCCTATAAGCTAATGAGTTATAATTTAAATTAAACATTGTTTATACCAAGAGTTTAAAAATACCGCCTTCTTCATGAAATTTGGCTGCTACAAAATCCAGTAGTTCCATCTGGTGTTCACTGGTGTAGGCACGAGCTATTATATCATGTAAATTTGGCAGCTTGTGAATGAGAGAGAGTTCAAATTTGCTTTATAGTAGGGTATTATACTGTCCTTTTATTTCCCTCACTGCCACCTCTAAAGTTCCCATGCAAAAAAAAGGTTTCAACTGAGTCCCTTTATGGGCATGGATCTGTAAAACAGAACAACCTTTAATTTGGCAGTAAATAATTCAGGAATACCACAAAAATGAGTGAAGTAGGATATGGAAACAACACCTACACAGCATTTTCTTCAGAGGATGAGGTAAGGCACATGGATGAAGGGCTCTTGCCCAAAATGTCGATTATCCTGCTCCTCAGATGCTGCCTGACCTGCTGTGCTTTCCCAGCACCACACTCTCGATTCTGAACTCCAGCATCTGCAGTCCTCACTTTCTCCAAAGTGGATTTGAGCCTAAACTGTGGAATTACTATCATCACTCACTTTACCACAGGTACTATTAGCACGAGAGCTAATACAGATTGTTCCACAAAGCCAAACCCTTGAGAAATATAGCAAACTAATATCAAACTGAATTAACAACAATCAGATAGAAGTCTTATTTAACCTGAATTTACTACCAGGTGTTATTTACCCTGAATTATTGCTGCTGGGTAACCTCACTGTGTCAATGTTAAAGATACCATCTTCAGACTAGATCAATATTTAAAGTACAACACCTCCAGAGTTATTGTGCTAGGAAGTGATAAATCATTTCACTGGTAAGAACAGGTTGCCAGTGTTTACATCATCAATTTCACTCTAGAATTGTATCCATGCCAGACATATTGGCACAAAACAAACAGGATAAACATAATTGAATGGCAGAAGGTGCATTGAAAATATTTTTAACATTCCACAGACTGAGGAAATTAAATATGAGGAAGCATTAACAAAATTAAAATACCTTTAAAATTCAGGCAGCTCCACAGCATAGGGATCTAGTCAGCTAAGCAGCTAATTTCTGATTTGGACATATGGCAACAACATGGGTTTGATTATTCTTCTGGTTGATGTAGACTTGGAACCTGCTTCTTAGTCCCGTCCCTGAGAGTGGATGTATTGTAAAACCACCACTGACAAAAAAGTTACAAAAAAGGCTCAGGATGAAATATCAGCAGATAAGAAGGATCCTGCTTCTGGCATAGCAGATTTAGCAAAACAGCTTTAGGATGATACTGGATCTTGTCAGAGAGTTCAGGATCAAATGTTAACCAACACTAAATGAGGACACAATAGCATGTGTGAAAGTCAAAAGTAGGTGTTGTGAGTTGATCCACAAATGCGACAACTTCATACACATTGGTTTTCATGCTTCTCAACCACTGAACCTCAGTGTGTCATGATCTCATATGCAAATTTAAAGAGACACTTCAACTATACCTGATGGTGAAATCCATGTTAAAACAAAGCTGAAACATGCAAAGCAGGATACAGCTTTGCCATACCATCGTGAATGTGTCACTGGCAAGTGAAAGGGCTTTGAGGTACATAATGTTCCTTAGAATGGCAGAAAGAAATTTATTGGTAAAGATAAAGTAGTACGGAGCAGGCTGGGGAGACCAAAATGGCTTACTCCTGCTCCTATTTTAAGTCAATGGTTCCACTATTCTGGATCCAAATAAGAATCATAGGATTCCCAGTGTAGCAACAGGCCATTTGGCCCAAACTGAAGAACATTCCACCCAGACTCACCCCTTTTACCCTATACCTGTAACCCTGCATTCCCCATGATTAATCCACCTAACCTATACATCCCTAGACACTACAGATAATTTAACATGGCCTATCCATCTAACCCGCACATCATTGGATTGAGAAGGAAACCGGACCACCCAGAGGAAACACACACACACACACAGAATGTGCACACTTCATACTAATCTAAGTTGTCGGAGGCTGGAATTGAACCCACGTCCCTGGTACTGTGAGGTAACAGTGCTAACCACCGAGTCACTGTGCTGCCGAGCATTTAATGGAAGCATTTAATGACCAGAACAGAGACAATAGACAATAGGTGCAGGAATAGGCCATTCAGCCCTTCGAGCCTGCACCACCATTCAATATAATCATGGCTGATCATTCCTAATCAGTATCCTGTTCCTGCCTTATCTCCATAACCCTTGATTCCACTATCTTTGAGAGCTCTATCCAACTCTTTCTTAAATGAATCCAGAGAGTGGGCCTCCACTTCACTCTGGGGCAGAGCATTCCACACAGCCACCACTCACTGGGTGAAGAAGTTTCTCCT
>NC_057713.1:55243039-55276435 GCF_004010195.1 Chiloscyllium plagiosum | reverse complement strand
CTAACCTATTAAGGTGCAAACCATCTCTCTTGTAGAATTTATGTTTACCACAAAATATACCCCAGTGATCCAAGGACTTAAATCCTTGCTTCCTGCACCAGTTCCCCAACCACACGTTCAAGTCCATTATCTCCCTGTTTCTGGCCACACTAGCCCGAGGAACTGGAAGCAAACCGGAGATAACCACCTTGGACGTCCTGCTTTTCAGCCTTCTTCCTAGTTCTCCGAAGTCTCGCTGTAGTATGTTCCTCCTCTTCTTCCCAACATCATTTGTGCCGACAATACCACCACCTCTGGCTCTTCACCCTCATCCTTGAGGATTTCCTGCACTCTGTCCGCGATGTCTTTCACTCTAGCACCAGGAAGGCAACACACCATCCTTAAATCCCGTCTGCTGCCACAAAAACCCCGGTCAGTTCCTCTCACGATGGAGACCCCTATTAATACAGCTCTGTGCGATGTCCGACTCTTCCGCTCTGCCTCTGCGGCAACTTTTGATTGACAAACTTGCCCGCCTTGCGAACTGGCAGTGTCATCAGTCTCTGTTTCCAAAAGCTTCAACTTGTTACTGACAGGTACTTCTCCCAGGGTCTCTTGCACCTGTCTCCCCTCCGCCTTCCTCATCGTCTGCTCTCTTCTGCCATGATTGATGTAATAACATCGCTGAAGGTCTTGTCCAGAAAGATCTCGTTCTCTCGGATAAGCCTAAGGTTTTCGAGTTCTTTCGTCAGAGCAAGAAAGCTGAGAGTAATAACACATTTCCTGATATATTCGCCTCAACTCTACCATCTCAAGCCTACTCCAGTGTATCAATATTCACACCAATTAACCTTGCAGGTGCATCCCTTGCTTCCCAAACATACAGTCTCTCATGTTTGCCTTTCCATCCATCATGAAAGGCAGCTTCATTCTGAAGCAATGTAGTGCCAATCCCTCCATGAGTTTTTCTTTTAGCAGGTGGACTAATATCACTGTAACTGCAAGATGTAACTTTCTCCATGCACAGAGCAAGAGAATACAAAACAAACAACAGCGGAGAGCAGAGAAGCAAAGGTGGATCTGTCACCTACTGATTGAGCGAATAACAGCTACTGTGGAGAGGGGCTTGCAGATCAGTGGAGCCTCTGTGTGCCTACTCTCTGGAGATGGAGTTCTGCTGGCTACCTGCTGACAGAATTAAACATCATACAGGCACAAGGCTGAATATATTCATTCATGTTGACTTACTGTCAACAGTGAGTGAAATATAATTATGCACTTAATAAAAATAGAGTTTTTGAGCGGGCACCTCATGTGTCTAAGTATTGTAACATTTCATTCTCTCAAAGTTTTGATTTCATTGCACTAATTTGTGTCATCTATCTCCTATTGAGTCACATCCATCAAGTAATGGATTTAAAGCTCACTTTGAGAGAAGGAAATGTTACAACACTTAGACACATGAGGCGCCCGCTCAAAAACTCTATCTTTTATTCTATGGGATGTCAGTGTGGCTGGCTGGCCAGCCTTTATTGCCCTTGAGAAGCTGGTGGTGAGCTACTGCCTTGAACCAAGGGCCATAGGTTGACCCAGAATGCCCTTAGGAAAGGAATTCCAAGATTTTTGACGCAGCGACAGTGAAGGAATGGTAATGTATGTCCAAGTCAGGATGGAAAATGGCTTGGAAGGAAACATGCAGGTGATGGTATTCCCGTGTATCTGCTGCCCTTGGCCTCCTATATGGAAATGGTCGTGGGTTTGGAAGGTGCTGACTAAGGGACCTTCAGTATCTGAGGAGTCATGAATGGTGCTGAATTTCTGCAGTGCATTTTGTAGATAGAACACACTGCTGCTACTGAATGTCAGTAGTGGAGGGAGTGGATACTTGTGGATGTAGCATCAATCAAATTTGTTGCTTTACCCTGGATGGTGTCAAGCTTGAGTGTTATTGGAGTTGTACCCACCCAGGCAAGTGGACAGTATTCCATCACACTGCTTTGGAGATGGTGGACAAGCTTTGGGGAGTCAGCAAGTGAGTTACACACTGCAGTATTCCTAGCCTCTGATCTACTCTTGTAGCCACTGTATTTCTGTTGCAAATCCAATTGAGTTTCTAGTTAATGGTATCCCCAAGGATATTGATAGTGAGGCATTTAGTGATGGTACACAATTGAATGTCAAGGGGCAGTGGTTAGATTGCCTCTTATTGGAGATTGCCATTGACTGGCATTTGCATGGCATGAATGTGACTTGCCACTCATCAGTCCAAGCCTGGATATTGTCTAAATCTTCTTTCATTTGAACGTAGACTGCTTCAGTATCTGAGGAGCTGCAAATGGTGCTGAACATTGGCAAATATCCGCACATCTGACTTCATGATGGAGGGAAGGTCATTGATGAAGCAGCTGAAAATGATTGCGCCTGGGACACTATCCTGAGGAGAAAGTGAGGTCTGCAGATGCTGGAGATCAAAGTTGAAACTTTATTGCTGGAACAGCACAGCAGGTCAGGCAGCATCCAGGGAACAGGAGATTCGACGTTTCGGGCACAGGCCCTTCTTCAGGACACTATCCTGAGGAACTTCTGCAGAGAAGTCTTGGAACTGAGATGACGGACCTTCAACAAACACAGCCATCTTCCTATGTGACAGGTAATGACGACAATCAACAGAAAATTTGTCCCCCAATATCCAGTGATTCCAGTTTTGCTAGGACTCCTTGATGCCACACTTGGTCGAATGCAACCTTGATGTTAAAGGCTGTCACTCTCGCCTCACCTCTGAAATTAAACTCTTGTCCACGTTTAAACCAAGGCTGTAATGAGGTCAGAAGCTGAATGGCCCTGGCAGAACCTAAACTGGGCAGTGAGCAGGTTATTGCTGAGCAGGTGCTGCTTGATAGCACTGTTAGGGTGGTACATGTATGGAATGAGCTGCCAGAGGTTGTGGTGGAGGCTGGTACAATTGCAACATTTAAGAGACATTTGGATGGGTATATGAATAGGAAGGATTTGGAGGGATATGGGCCGGGTGCTGGCAGGTGGGACTAGATTGGGTTGGAATATCTTGTCGGCATGGACGGGTTGGACCGAAGGGTCTGTTTCCATGCTGTACAACTCTATGACTCTATGTTGATGATGACACCTTCCATCACTTTACTGATGATCAAGAGTGGAACTGATGGGGCAGTATTTGGCTAGGTTGGATTTGTCCTGCCTTTTTTGTACAATTTTCACATTGTCAGGTAGATATTTGCAGATGTTTGCGGACCCTAATCATGCAGAGAGTTATTTAATTGTGTTCCGCCATTCACGAGTGGATATGGCAGGACTGCAAAGCTTAGGTCTGATCAGTTGGTTGTGGGATCGCTTAGCTCTGTTTTTCAATTGCTGCTTATGCTGTTTGGTACACAAGTAATCCTAGTTAATAGCTTCACCAGGTTGACACCTTATATTTAAAAGAGATGCCTGGTGCTACTCCTGCCATGCCCTCCCACACTCTCCATTGAACCAGGCTTGATGGCATTGGTTGAGTGGAGTATATGCCAGGCCATGAGGTTGTAGATTGTGTTGGAGAACAATTCTTCTGTTGTTGATGGCCCACAGTGTCTCATGGAATGTGATTTGCTAGATCTATTTGAGGTCTGTCTCATTTGGCACAGTGATAGTGCCACATGACACGATGAAGGGTATTCTCAATGTGAATGCAAGACTTTGTCTTCACAAGGACTGTGCAGTGGTAACTCTTACGAATACTGTCCTGGTCAGATGCATCTGCAGCCAACAGATTGGTAAGGATGACATCAAGTATGTCTTTTCCCTCTTGTTGGTTCCTTCACCATCTGCTACAGACCCAGTCTAGCAGTTTTGTCCTTTAGGACACAACCAGCAGTAAAAGTAGTGCTGCCAAGTCACATTTGGTGGTAGACATTGAAATCCCCTATAGTACAATTTGTAACTCTCAGTGCTTCTTCCAAGTGCTGTTCAACATGGAGAAGCACAAAGACTTCAGTCAAGGGAGGACAGTATGTGCTAATTAGCAGGACAGTTCCTTGCCCATACTTAATCTGAAGCCATGAGACTTCATGGGGTTCAGAGATAATGTTGAGGACTCCCAGGACACCCCACCGTGCCCCACCCCCACCCACCCCCCCACCCGGAAATTACTGCTGATGGGACAGGACATATCCAGGGATAGTGATGGCAGGGTCTGGGACATTGTCTGTAAGGCATGATTCTGAGAGTTAGGCTGTTGCACGACAACTCTATGTGACAGCTCTTCCAGTTTTCACACTAGCTCCAAGATGTTAGTAAGGAGAATTTTGCAGGGTTGTCAGGGCTGTTTCTGCCATTGTCTTCCCTGGTGCCTAGGTTGATACCAGGTGGTCCCTCCAGTTTTACTTCTTCTTTGAGACTTCATATTAATTGATATGCTGAGTGGCTTGCTTGGTCATTTCAGAGGGCAGTAGAGAATCAGTCACATTGTTGTGGTCTGGAGTCACATGTAGGCCAGATCAGGTGAGCAGATTTCTTTCCCTGGTGGTATTTTGTGTATTTTCACATAGTGACATAGTCTTCAGCAAAAGTAGATGGTTGAGTTAGGGATAGCAATGGAGTGTCTAGGCTGAAAGGCAAAAGACTGTACTCTGCTCAGCTGGATCCAGATGCTGCATCACAAAAGATGTTGAAAATGGAATGCTTACTGCTTTGTTCCGATACTGCTGGCTCAAATGACTACAATACTTTTACGGACTCAAGCTGCCTTTACATACTCTCATGGACTCTGTCTACCATGGCGTCTCTGTATGTTGATGCTTCCACTGTTCTCTACAGGGCGCTCTGACTAGTTAGACTGTTCCTCTTCTCAGTCTCTTGCATCTCTATTTTTAACATGTCTAAGAATAACTCTTCTTCAGATTCCAAAACTCTTTATATATATTCTAATGTACAGAATACTGATTGCAACTGCCTAATATTAAATTTCCATTCTTCTGTTCTTAGAATCTAGTTAGGATGTGGCAGGGACATAGGAGTGAGAGTTTGACTCAAAGTATTTCATAAGCTAGCTGCCCTACAGTGAGTATCCCGCTCCTGCTTCCTTTCCGGATAGCCAAGCATATCCTGTATAGAAGTTAAAAATCCAGATGACATTAGCAAACAGTAACTGAACAGTGAAAGCAGGAAGCGGAGTAGCCTATCCCTACTTCTGCTGAAGCCTTCGAAGTGTGGCGGAAAAAAAGAGTAAAGATTAATATTTGCACAAGGGATTGCACATTGAGAGAGAGAGAGAGACATGGTCATACTGATATACTTGTGTGCTTGAAGCAGTTATTATTTTGCATCACTTTTCTATCTTTTCCACTATTATTTGTTCATTTGCAAGGGTCCTTTCCAGTTTGATCAATAGTGAGAAGACATAAATTGATGATGAACAATGCGAAAGGAATGTTTAGTTAGTTGTAGGATTTCATGTTAATGACATGGGATGGAGGAGCAAATGTAGCTCTTGCATATGACTATTACATCGATCACCTGCTTACTATTTGTGAGCCACTGATTGAGAGATCAGGATACAAATATGTCCAGCATGTCTTGGAAGGATCTATCTGCAAAAAAAGGTGAATATACTGCTGACTTTGACAGACACTGGTAAAACATAACCACTAGATTCCCCTGACAGTAGGTCTTGTTCCAATAAGCTGAAAAGATCTAGCACCTTTTCTTGTCACACAGCATCTTTCTGATACACTGATGTTCAGACACATCAAGGTCCTCTACTTGCAATCCTTTGTGATAGATGTTTCCTTCTTTGTACTTTATCTCAACCTGCTAGTCATCTTCAACTTCAATTGAGGTTTATCGTAAGGTAGCGTATTTGATACTTAGGCTGATCTGAGTAACGAGAGCTCCATGTGCAGATTAGACTGCCAAATCTCCAAACTATTCAGCATATGGGTTTGAAAGGGTTAATGATGCAAAGTGAGAGTAGCATTGCCCACTGTGATGGTGACAGGGAAAGATTTGAGAGGTGAGGAAGCATGGTTTCTACGGAATTAGTCATAATTGTGCAAAGCTGTACATAGTTCCTCAACATACCAGTTATTGTTAAAACATACCAATGTCTCAGTATTCTGTGTAACTAAACTAACAAAAAATACAACAAACCCTTTTACTCAAGTTGATAATAAAGCAGAGAGAAAGTGAGGGCTGCAGATGCTGGAGATCAGAGCTGAAAATGTGTTGCTGGAAAAGCGCAGCAGGTCAGGCAGCATCCAAGGAAAGCAGTTGAGTACAGAGTACTTGGCTGGCATTTTTCCTGACCTAACTTCAATCACACCCTCAAATGCTAGTGCTCTTGCCTTTTTTCATGAGAAATTTTCAGGAAGTCAGAATAACCATGTTAAAGCAGAAAACCTATATCACTATCACTCCAATTGAGTGATTAATATATGTTAAAAGGTGAGTCGTTTCTCCTGAAGGGCCTGCTTGCCTGCAACCTATTGCCCCTGCAGTAAAATAATTAAACTCAGCAGGTTGAAGCCAGCTTTCTCATAATTGTTAATTCTGCAGGCTCTAATCACTCATTGGTCCCCTGTACATTAAAATTTAGCTTAATATTAAATAAAGAACACATTATCATCAGCAATAGCAGGATTAGTAAGCCAGTAATAAAAGTATTAAACATTTATCAAACTTTCTATAATCATTACATCATAACACTTTTTATAATCATTGTTTATTGAATTACTAGTTTCAGAGTTATAATATTGTTTAGCTAAATGCTGCATTTTTCAATATACTTGAAGTTGGATGTAAATCAATAACTCATTCTACATGCGCAATTAGTTTCTCTATAAAGTAGCAGGCTCTGACTATCTACTAATTAAGCTGACTTCACGCTACCTTGTGATTTTATAAATGTAAAAATCAACTTCATCTCCCAACAGCAACATTAACCTGTGATTGCCAATAAATGCACATGGGAATGAAATACACAAAACTAATCAACATAGGTGCATAAAGGGGGAGCCCTAAATCTAACCAGTTCATTCCAGTTTAAAGGGCAAACATCATAATTGCTTTGTGAAAAAGTAATGAGAAATGCTGTGGTAAAGGCATCAACTAAATTTAAACTGCAAAACTCAAACACTTTTGACTAGTTGCCACAATATGGAGCTGTACGGATTTAATTCCCTAATGCACCGAATATATACATCACAATCTGCATCAAGTAAAATCAACTTTTCCACATGGGGAAGTTGGAAAATCTTTCGGAGCATCCTACTTGTGTGATACCTCATATCTTCTAACATTGGATCAGATGGGCTGTCTGAGCTTAGCTGTTTGCTTCAGTTATTAAAATATCAATCTAAACAGACCTTAGAAGAAAATAAAATTGGAAAAATCTAGTAAAGAATGTGTTCCTATTTACCTATTGTAGCAAAAGGCTCAATAAGTTTATTCAATATTTTCATAGCCAGTTTCAATTGCTACATATCAGCAGATAGCAGGTACACTGAGATAAGAAAAGGTATTTTGAATATTTTTAAGATGGGTAAAATAGACAAAAATAGATGAGCTCAATGTCATCTGAATTAGAGTCTGAACTCAAGATTCTTCATTAAAAATTGGTCTAACTAGTCTAATTAGTCTGGCTAGGAGAGATTATGAAGACATTGGTAGGTTTTAACAATAACTAATATACTGAGGAACTATATACAGCTTTACACAAGTATTGACTAATTGCTCTTTTGTGCAGAATGTCCCAGCAAATGTTTTATTAAATTTACATTATAAAGGTTTTCAATTTGCTACAGAGTTTTAAGTTAAAGTCTTACATTGATATTGTCTTTATTACCACCTTGGGATTTAATTGCCTGTAAACAATCAAATTTTTTCAGGTATAGTCATTGTGGTAATATAGGCCAATCTGCAGAAAATGTATATACACCAAACAGCAATACAGACTCTGTTTTAGTCACATCTTTTGACCAAGGGCAGAAGAGTCTTGGCTAAATGCATTATCTGAAAGATGGCGCCTCTGGCAATACAGTGCTGTCTACACTGAACCCAAGAGTCAGCTTGGATTAAAAATACACAGTCTCAAGGTGAGGCTGGAGTCCACAGCCTTATGACTACAGTCATCAACTTTATTACAAAGGGATTGGATTTTAAGAATAAAGAACTCTTAAATAGTTACAGAAGACTCTAGCGAGAACATGCCTGGAGTAAGGTGTACGGTTTTAGTCTCTTGACTTAAGAAGACATACTACCGTTGGAGGGAGTGAAGCAAGGCACATTAATGTGATCTCTTGGATTTGGTAATTCTCCTACAAGGGATGATGCACTAGATTATCTTCATCCTCAGAAGATTGCGGTTATCCCTCATTTTCTCTGACTCCAGGCCATTCCCCCTTTGATTGCTTCAGCTGTGATGGCTACAGCAACCTCAATGATGTAGCACACCCTTTCTGGGTGATACTGCAAGACTCTGCTAGAGCAGTCCAGACACCAAAACTTCACTTTCGGGAGGGCGATGTTCTTTTCCACTGTGCAACATTGTACCTTCATTTTGCATCAGTTGGAGGAGGACTTTGCAAAGGTGTCAGGTATTTTTGTCTCAAGTCGCAACAGACATGTTGTATTGCCTGGGGACAGGAACCTGAGAGTTTTCCAGTCTGGCATTGATGGTCACATGTATTTTGAATACTGATGAAGGAACAGCCTTTTACAATGATGAATTCGGCAGGTTGATATTGGTGTGCTCTCAAAGCAACATGGCAGGGGGAAGCCAGCGATGAAGAAGAATCCCCCATCCAGGCTGCTTGAGTCTCCTTGTCATAGCGGAAAGCTATGAATAGATGTGATCCAGAGAAAATGGCAACTGTAACTTTCCAGATACAGAGGGAGCTCCATCCGGAGATGGAGATTGCTATTTTTGGAGGTTGCTATTTTTGTAGGCTGCTATTTTTGTAGGCTTGCTAATGCCATTGAAATCCCTCCTTTGAGTCTACCTTTGCATTTTAAACAATGTCTCAAGACTCCAAACATGGTACTATCCATGCCAATTACTTGAGCAGATAATCTGTCGGAACTTCGAAATGTAATAGCATTTCACTAACTGGACTCTGAGCTCTCACATCAACCTAAATTAAGCATCACGGTATCCAGTAACACAGTGCACCATCTCTGCTTCACATTTCATGCATTGGTAAGGAGTTGTGAGGTGGATAATGTTATCCAAATATATGGTGCATAATCAAAGTGTTCATGTTACACTGAAGAGTAGAACTCAGGCAGAAAAACTGCCATAATAATCTCTTGCATAATAATCTGCAGATGAGCTGGCAGGAGTATTTGCAGACATCTTTGACCTCTCCTTACTACAATGTGAGATTCTCACCCTTTTCAAAGAGACTACTATCATCCCAGTGCCAAAGGAAAATCAGGCAATGTGCCTGAATGATTACTGCTCAGTGGCTCTGGCATCCAACATTATGAAGTGCTTTGAGAGATTAGTAATGGCACATGTCAACTCTAACCTCCCAGATTGCTTTGATCTGCAATAAGTCACGTACTGTCATAATAGATCCACATCATTTCCCTGACCCTGCACTCATCCCTGGAACATCTGGATAACTCCCACTTATTGACATTAGCACAATTCCAATCAAATTCATCTCCAAATTCTAAGGTCTAGGGCTCTGCTCCCGCCTCTGCGATTGGATCCTTGACTTCCTGCCTGCAGACTGCAATCGGTAAGGATAGGTAACAACACCTCTTCCATGATAATCTTCAAAACCGATGCCCCAGAAGGCTGCGTACTCAGCCCCTCACTATACTCCTCATACGTTCATGACTGTATGGCCAAATTCAGCTCTAATTCCATTTATATATTTGCTAATGACATCACCATTGTGGATCAGATCTCAAACAACAAGGCAGAGTACAGGAGGGAGATAGACAGCTTAGTGGCATAGTGTAAAGATAACAATCTCTCCCTCAATGGCAGCAAAACTAAGAAGTTGGTGATCAACCTCAGGAAGTAGAGTGGAAGATATGCTCCTGTCTGTATCAATGGTAGGGAGGTGATCGAGAGCTTCAAGCTCCGAGGAGTAAATATCACTAACAATCTATTTTGGTCCATCCACATTGGTATTAGTCAAAAACATATGCCAACACCTCTGCTTCCTCAGAAGGCTAAGAAAGTTTGGCATGTCCACAATGCCTCTTGCCAATTTTTATAAATGTATCATAGAAAGCAACCTATCTGGATGTACCACAGCTTGGTAAGGCAGCTCCTCTGCCCAAGTCCGCAAGAAATTACAGAGAGTTGTGAACACAGCTCAGTCCATTATGAAAACTAACCTTCCTTCCATTGACTCGGTCTACATTTCCTGCTGCTTCAGGAAAGCAGCTAACATAATCAAAGACCCCTTCCAAACCAGTTATACTCTTTTCTACCCTCTTCTATTGGGAAATTACATAAGTTTGAAAACAAATACCAACAGATTGAAGAATAGTTTCTTTCCATCTATTATCAGACTTATGAACGAACCTCTCACATATTCCTTTTCCTTTATTCCTGATGAAGGGCTTTTGCCCGAAAAGTCGATTTTGCTGCTCCTCGATGCTGCCTGAACTGCTGTGCTCTTCCAGCACCACTAATCCAAAATCTGGTTTCCAGCATCTGCAGTCATTGTTTTTACCTCTCACATATTAGTTGATCTCTCACTGTATCTTTTCTGTAGTATATTCTGCATTTTGTTCTATTACTTTGATGTACTTATGTAAGGTATGATTTATCTGGTTAGCACACGACAAAATACCTTCCAATGTATTTCGGTACTTGTGACATTAATAAATCAAATTAAGTGCCCGCTGAAGAGCTCTGTCGAACCAGTAGGAGCTCCAGAGTGAGAGACGTCCTACCACTGACTGGCAGGAGCCCTACTATCCCCTAATTTAGCCTGGCTGTGGCAACATCACTGCAAGGCAGGTGTGTTCAGAGTCTACGGCCTGGCCACCAAATTTCCTTTCAGAGGGTGGAGTAAATTTGTATCCATGCATGATTTGGAAAGCACGAACAGAGGTTTTATAAGCATGATACCAGAAATTCATGGATATCAATCTCAACAAGGAATTGACTGGCTGAGCATCCATTCTCCTGACCAAAGGTGACAAAATGACATGACTGAAGTCTTTAAATTGTTGAAAGGTTTTGATAGAATGGATACAGAGAATATTTTCTCTTGTGGGAAAGAGTATAACTAGGAGCCATCAATAGGAAATACACCAAGAAATCAAATAGGAGATTTAAAGGAAACATCTCTACTCAAAGTGTGGTGAGAATGTTGCACTGGGAATAGTTGAAGCAAACAGTAAAGATGCATTTAAGAGCATGCAATGAAATACTAAAGAGGGCACCAAGCATATATTTAGATCAGGAAAACTGGATGGACACGAGTGAGCGTAAACATTAGCATTGACTGCTTAGGTCAAATGGTCTGCTCCTGTGTCATAGATAGAAGTTTCTAGTGGAGAAGCATTGGTTTAGTTCACAATCAATCCTACATCATTGACCTACAATGGGAATATAGGCAATTGAATAGGTATGCCCTGAGTGAACGACTATTAATGGAAAAGTAAATTAATTTGCAATAAGCAAAGCCTTACTGTCTGAAGAAATCAAACTAACTTATTGAAACAAGACAGAAAAATCTTATTTTATCAATTTTAGCAGCCTGGTTCACTATTAAATAAAATCGTTGCAACAAACATCTAAATCAATATTCGCAAGTAACAGCTGTAGAATTGAAACTTTTACTCAGCCTTTGAGAAGCTAAGTGACAGAAAGCCCAATAGGTACAAGGCAAAATTGTTACACTTTGGCAACTAGCTTTGTGACCACAATCTATTGCTAATGGGAATTAACTCAATACAGAGACATTTTATTTAAAACTGCAAAGCATGAACATTAGACTCTTTGAGAAATTGGATGTGCGTGTATAAAATGTTTGAAGTACCATTTCCAGTGTAGAAACAGAAACTGGACAGCCATTTTTTATTACTTATCTAAGTTGTCCTGGCTAAGTTTTCAGGATTCTTTGAAGTTGATCCCCATGCTTATGAGATAAGCTCCAAGTCACTTTCATGCCTGGTTCAGTGTTTTCCAATGGAGAGGGTTGTTGAGGTGGGGGTGTGGGGACGAGGAGCAATTGAATTAAATTTAAATTGTGTCGGCCATTAAAGGGCTGTGGTTGCTAAAAAGTAAGTCATCATTACATGAGAAAAACTGATTCAGCCTTTGTAAAAGTTGCATCTAACAAAAAAAATTATATCAAAACGCTCAAAAGCAGATGAAAATCATGGTTTGGAGATGCTGGTGTTGGACTGGCATGTATAAAGTTAAAAATCACACAACACCATGTTATAGTCCAACAGGTTTATTTGGAAGCACTAGCTTTTGGAGCGCTGCTCCTTCATCAGGTGGTTGTGTTGTACCCAAACACTTGTTTAACTGTTGGTAAAGTGGAAGCGCAATTGCATGGGGTGAGCATAAAGAAGGCTTAGGTACTCCAAGGCATCTTGTTGAAAGGTAAATGTTTTCTTTAACTTTGCTGTCTGATGCTGCCTGATCTGCTGAGTATTCCAGCACTTACTGTTTTCATTTTAGTGATAGTCATCAGCTAGTTAGCAGGAAGTATTGTACTGGTCATTCTCCTATAATGAATGTTTCATCCACATGATTTGGCTGTAATGTGATTGGTGAATTGGGGAATGATTTAAAAAAAAATGAACTCCAATTGGCGATTACACGATTCCATTCCCGGTTACCTTAAGTCCACTCTAGGTGTTTACTTCAGGTCAAACAAAAGAGGTTGAATGAAGGGACAATTTTTTTTCTGACCATATTGTTGATGTTTTTGAGGATTTTTTGGTAACTGTTGCAGGAGAAAAGATTTGGATGTCAAGATTCTCCTCATCCTGGACAATGCACCAAGCCATCCTCCCACCATTTCTGAAAACATCAAAGTGCTAGTTCTACCTCTGAACACAACCTCTCATCACATTCAAACCATGGACCAGGGTGCAATAGTAGTTTTTAAAGCTTATTATTTAAGGTGCATTCAAAAAGCTGATTACAGCTATTGAGGGGGATAATGAAGACAGTATCTTTCAATGTTGGAAGAGCTTTAACATTAAGAATGTTATTGACTTCACTGTGGAGGCCTGGGGTGATGTCAGTAAGGACTGCTTGCATGCAGTTTAGCGGAAGCTTCTCCCAGATTTTCTTCATGATTTTAAATGCGTTGAACCATCAGAAGAGCTTCCAGCAATCAAGGAACATTGCGCTGCTCTTGCAAAGCAAGTTGGATTTGAAGAAGTGAAGACTGATCTACAACAACTTGTTGCTGTAGGGGAAATTGAAGCTTGAGATGAAGGTGATGAAGTCAAGGATGCAGTACCATGAGAACTTTCCACTTCTCTTTTGCCTTCTATCCTGAGCGAAGTTGAAAGCAATTGTAACTCTTAGAAGACAATGACTACACAGCAAGATAGCAGTTCATGGCATAAAGTCTTATCTGGCACCCAATGAACAGCTTGTTCATGAAAGAAGATGGCAAAGCAGCAAAAACTGGATGCTTTTTTAAGCCAACCCCAAGAAACAGTCTGAGGACAATGAACCATAGCCACCCACTTTTGGACTAAATACTTTCTTTCGTTGTAACCCTGCACCCAGAACTGCACCTGAAAGGAATGATGATGCTGAGGATGATCCTCAGCCCTGTCTTAATACAGTAGTGTAACTCAGCAAACACAGAAACCATTTAAAGCACTGCTGCCTCACAGCGCCAGAGACCCAGGTTCAATTCCTGACTCAGGCGACTGACTGTGTGGAGTTTGCATGTTCTCCCCGTGTCTGCGTGGGTTTCCTCCGGGTGCTCTGGTTTCCTCCCACAGTCCAAAGATGTGCAGGTCAGGTGAATTGGCCATGCTAAATTGCCCGTAGTGTTAGGTAAAGGGGTAAATGTAGGGAAATGGGTGGGTTGTGCTTCGGCGGGTCGGTGTGGACTTGTTGGGCCGAAGGGCCTGTTTCAATACTAAGTAATCTAATCTAACCTAATCTAACCTATTAAATTTATTGCACTGTTTCATTAAAATATGATTTAAACATTTATTTAGATTTTGCTATTGCCTGTGTTAGGCTAACTACTATTTTAGTTTCGATTTTTATCGATATTTTTGGTGGTTCACCCAAAACTCTATTTTCCCATAGGCCCTGTTATTTCTATTGAGTGATCTTCTATAATGTGAGATTGCACGAGAATGCAACTACTGCATTATAGTGGAACAGACTGAATTTCAATCTGTTTCATATTTATAACAGCAGAATAATATTTAAGCTACAAGTTAAATTTAAAACTCATTGCAACTGATCAATGATGCAGAAAGAAGGGAGGAGAACACACCACCATCTACATCATGGCGCTGAGGTTGAGAAGGTGGAGAGTATCCATAACTGACAACCTATTCTGGACTTCTCACATAGATGCGACATTGAAGTAGGCACAGCGCCATCTCTTCTCCTTCAGGTGGCTCTGGAAATTTGGGCATGTCCACAAGGTCCCTCACCAACGTTTATCGATTCACCATTGAAAGCATACTGTCCAGGTACGTAACAGACTGGTATGGCAACTGCTCTGCACAACCCAGACCATCACAGAAGCCAATCTTCCACCCATGGATTCCATTTACATGGCCGGTTGTTGTGAAAAGTCTGCCAATATCATCAAAGACCCACTGCACCCCGGTAATGCTCTCCTACAACCTCTTCCATCAGGCAGAAAATACAGAAACTTGAACACGTACACCAGCAGGTTCAAGGACAGCTTCTTCCCTGCCATTATTAGATTATGAATGGACTCTCTAACTTCAAATAATGCTGATCTTGCCTAGCACACACCCTGTGCGACGAAACTTGTGTGCCTCTGTATAGTTTTATGTTCACCCTATGATCTGTATGTCCTTGCTTACTATGATCTGCCTGTACTGCTTAAACAAAGCTTTTCGCGTACTGAGGCATGTGATGATAAATCAATCAAGTCAAAATCAATCAAACCTTCATTGGGTTTCAAACACAGAATGTTTGCAACATAACTTTGTTACATAGTACCTACTAAGACATGTGATGGTATGCAAATTGTCAACATGCTGTTATCAATTGTCTCTGTTTTAGGTAACACAGCACTACAATGAAATTGGACTATATTACATCATAACTGACAGCAGAAAAGGAGCTGAAAGTCACAGATTTGATGCAAACATGGATGGATATACTTCAAATATTATGGTATGATATCCTGACAGAAAGTAGAGACAGAAATATGAAATGACCTCGATTCTCATTCTTAGCAGTAAAGCAAAATGATGCGAGATAATAGCAGGTATTTTGTACCTGATGGTATCAACTTGGCTCTGGTCTCACAGTTCTCAATAGTTTAGGCTGTGCGTATTACTGCATAACGATATAAATTGACCTAATAAATGCCACATCTCAACTCAGATATACATTCTCTCACCCTGTTTCACATAACCTTTTTGGGTAGTGGATGTATGGAATGAGCTGCCAGATGCAGTTGTGGAAGTTAGTACAATTACAACATTTAAAAGACATCCTGATGGGTATATGAACAGGAAGGGTTTAGAGGGATATGTGCCAAATATTGGCAAATAGGAGTAGATTAATTTATGATATCTCATTGGCATGGATGAGTTGGACTGAAGGGTCAGTTTCCATGCTGTACATCTCTATGACTATGACTCTAATCCCTAAGAAACACTGTTTAGATTAGATTAGATTACTTACAGTGTGGAAACAGGCCCTTCAGCCCAACAAGTCCACACCGCCCCGCCGAAGCGCAACCCACCCATACCCCTACATGTACCACTTTACCTAACACTACGGGCAACTTAGCATGGCCAATTCACCTGACCTGCACATCTTTTGGACTGTGGGAGGAAACCGGAGCACCCGGAGGAAACCCACGCAGACACGGGGAGAACGTGCAAACTCCACACAGTCAGTCGCCTGAGGCGGGAAATGAACCCGGTCTCTGGCGCTGTGAGGCAGCAGTGCTAACCACTGTGCCACCGTGCCGCCCACTACAGGACTCTAAAGCCAACTCCCATTATTAGTTCTAACATGACTAGCTTATGACTAACAAAAGACATCACCATAATATTTGATATCACAGGGAAGCATTTTAGAAATAGACAAAAGAGTTCAACTTTCAAAGAATACTATCATCTATCGAGCTTTCTTTAGGACACTACAGAATAATTTCATAATCCTGTTTAAAGGGCTAGCATGTCACCTTAGACTTCCTTTAAGTGCATTTTAAGTTTTAAATGAAGTAATAACTAATTTTTTCAACATTAGGATAGTCTAAAAGCCTATTGAAACATTGCTGACAATTTAGTTCTAGTTAGTGCACCTGGGCCAGATTTTCTTGCCTTTGGCAGCTGTTCTGCACCTATGCCAGCAGCTAAACCATCCAGGAAATATGTACCAGAGTTTTTTTTGTCATGTAGGGAGTGTTGTAATGGCTCCAAAGCCCATCTTCTCAGACTATCAATTTATAGTAGTGTTATTTTAGTAACACATTGCAGACTGAGCCTGAGAGACACTGACTAATTATTCCTTTCTAATGCCTTCTCATTCTATTCATCTTCAACGTTTACAATGAACTGATTTAAAACTTGCATAACAATACACCTGTGTAGATCAAAAAAGGAAACACACACACATATGATTCATCTATTTAAAAGGTGGTATACAATGAGGCTAAGAGTACCACTGGATAACTGGGATACAATAAATGTGAGAATTTTATTGAGAATTGAAGTTCCCTTGAAACATTTGTGCAATAGTTTTTTTTTGTTTCGATTATACAACTAGGCATTTTCCCATGGAAATGAAATGAGCCAACTGAAATTTGTCAAGTCAAAATGCTTTGCTTTCTATGAACTCAATGAGAATGCTGAACCTCAAGTTTTAATATGTTTGATGTCATTGAGTGCTACATGGGAAGAGTTACGTGGAAATCAAGATAATTTCTGATAACTTAAAATAAGATACAGAAAAATGCTTTGGTCTAAAAAACACTAGAAATCATGCATAAACATCAACCCTTATTCACATGGAACATGCTACATACATTAGTGGTTAGCTTCATTGCTTCAGCCAAGAAATGCATGTTTTATGTTAGCTGTACTCAACAACAACCTGATAACCATGCCAGCATTTTACTTTCAGGCTTGGCAAGTAAGTTGAACCCGACTTTTAGAAGGAATTTTCAAGGTTTCAAAAACTGAAACATAGAGCAACATGTACAATGATTTGAGTAACATGTTTACAAAACCTAAGGGCATCCTTGGAATCCCTATAGCAATACTCTTCCAAGCACATCAATTTAACCCTTATGTCAAAACATAGCTCTGCAGATGTGCCAACTAACATTAAAATTAAAATGAAAGGCATTGAGATTAATCTCATTCTAAAATAACAGGGCAGTAAAGTCAGCATAGTCTAACTGGGGCATAGAGTTTCTCTCTCTCATTAGAGAAACAGAGAGATGACTGGTGGTGGTTTAACCTGGGGGTAACCACACCTCATCATGGGTGAGGTTGAAAAGGAGAGCCTTTCATGGTGACCTCAGGCAACATGAAAACTGAACCCACATTGTTCGCATCACTCTTCACCGCAAAGCAGCCACCCAGCTAATGAAGATAGTTCAGCTATGACTCAGCCACAGAAAGGAAATAACTGTTGTCACCTTATCCTTTCTGGGAGGAGGAAAGGTGTTAGAAAATGATGTGTTTTCTTTTGCTCTGTTTCAATTATGCTTTTGATGTACCTGTAAACAGTATTTGAATAAAGCACAATTTGTGTTGTCTGTGTTTTATTATTAGTTATTCTAGGATTGTGATCACACTGAGCATTTCCCAGTCATTCAGTTGCTAACACCGATAATGCTGATAATATGCTGAAATACATTTTCATTAAGTTAATAATCTGGACATACTACTGAATCGTTCGACTTAATGGGCAGATGGTGAAACTCAAATCACACCAATATATTTTCTGAATGTTTTACTTTAGGATATGTTAAAACTTAACTCAATCCTCACAAGCTTAGTGGTAGCTAACCTATGACAGTATCTGAAACTTACCACCGAAGTGTCTCTTCATTTTCCTGTAAGACCAAAATAGCAAAGCATCTAGCTAAAAATCAACAAAACAATTTAAAAATAAAATTAAATGATACTGTTACAGAAAGAACTGTTTTAATAACTCAAGTCATAGAGATGTACAACATGGTAACAGACCCTTCGATCCAACTTGTCCATGTCGACCAGATATCCTAAATTAACATACTACCATTTGCCAGACTTTGGTCCACGCTCCTCTAAATCCTTCCTATTCGTATATCCATCCAGATGCCTTTAAAATGTTGTAATTGTACCAGCCTTCACCACTTCCTCTGGCAGCTCATTCTATACGTACATCAGCCTGTGTGTTCCTTAGGTCCCTTTTAAATCTTTCCCCTCTCACCTTAAACCAATGCCCCCCTAGTTTTGGACTCCTCCTATCCCAAGATAAAGACCTTGGCTATTCACCCTATCCACACCCTCATGACTTCATAACCCTCACCTCACCCTCCAAAAGCTCCAGGGAAAATAGCCTCAACCTATTCAACCTCTCCTTATAGCTCAAACCCTCCAACTCTGGCAACATCCTTGTAAATCTTTTCTGAACCCATTCAAGTTTCACAATGTCCTTCCGATAGCAGGTAGACCAGAATATCTCAAAAGTGGCCCAACCAATGTTCTGTACAGCCGCAACATGATTTCTCAACTCCTGTACTCAATGCTCTGACCAATAAAGGCAAGCATACGAAATGCCTTCTTCATTATCCTGCCTACCTGGGACTCTGCTTTAGGAACTATTAACCTGCACTCCAAAGTCTCCTTATTCAACAACAACACTCCCCAGGACCTTACCATTAAATGCATAAGTCCTGCCCTGATTTGCCTTTCCAAAATGCAGCAGCTCAAATTTATCTAAATTAAACTCCATCTGCCACACCTTGGCCTGTTTTACTCTGAGGTAGACTTCTTCATTGCCCACCACACCTCCAATTTTGGTGTCATCTGCAAACTTAGTAACCAAATGTTCACATCCAAATCATTTATATAAATGATGAAAAGCAGTGGATCCAGCACTGATCCTTGTGGCACACCGCTGGTCACAGGCCTCCAGTGTGAAAAGCAACCCTCCACCAGCACCCTGTCTTCTATCTGCAAGCCATTCTGTATCCAAATGGAAAAAAAACTAGGCAACTGTATTTCTTTATAACAACTGTGACACTATGACTCTATAACACATACACTGTACAATTGATAACCTTTTCTAGCAAGAGGTCCTGCAGCAAAAGTGACATAGGGTTAATGTAACAAATAATACAAAAGTCCTGGATTCACCTAAGCCAATTGGTGAGATTTAATTTCAACTAATAAATTGGAAATATAAAGTTGGTCTCAGTGATGTGACAATTATCTTCAATTATTATAAAAGTCCACCTGCTATCCTAACTGGTCTGGTCCAGAATATAGCTCCAGAATGACAGGAATGTAGTAAAACTCTTAACTGCCCTCTGAAATGGACAATGAAGCCAATCACTTAAAAGGCAATTAGGGACAGGCAGCAGATGCTGATTTTGCCAGCGAAACCCACTTCTTATGAAAGACAAAGGAAAATCAATGCTTTTAGGGAGAGACAAGCATTCTCTGCTCTTCTCTTCAACTTAAATTTTCCCCTTTGTGCTTCATGAAAAGAATGAACTCTCAATTTCCAAATAATACGATAAAAGAAATCCAACTCTGCTTTCAATTTGCATTGACAACTCAATTACAATCAACAATCTGACAATGCCATTGGTTCTCCACAAATGAATTCATTTACATTATATTAACCATAGCACAGATACACCAATATTACAGCTGATGTTTTAGTCATAAGCCACGAGAAAAGTATACAGAAACTTGACTTATATTCTGTTGAGTGGAAGTTAAGTAATAATCTAATTAACTGCTTAAAATGTTCAAGAGATTGGGGTAGATAAAGAAGAAGTATTTTATTTATCAGGAAAATACCGAACTATCCTTTGAATTAAAGCTAAGAGTGAAATCAGGGTACACATCTACATACAAAGTACAAGGGAAATCTGGAATTCACTCCCTCAAAAGGCTATTAGGTGCAGAGCCAATTAGAATTTCAAGACTGAGCTAAATAGAGTTCTGTGAGGTAGGAGTACAAGGGATAATGGAGCAAACGTGAGTTAATGAAATTGAGACAGAATGGAGGAACATGCTTAGTGGAGTGAATAGCCAACTTCTGTCTTTCTCTGACCCTTCCTCTACAATCAACTTCCAGAACCTGATCTCAATACCCAGGGCATTCAATGAAAATTTATCCTATGTCCCTTTGCAGACTCTCTGCCTCCTCTTGACAACTTACTTCCCGACCTATTTTAATGTTGACAAGTTTAGGTACCTTACAGTCAGTACTCTCATCAAAATCACTGAGAAAAATGGCAAATAGTTGAGGAACAAGAACCGATTCTTGTGGAACTTTACTGGTGGCATCTTGCCAATCTGAAACAATATCTATTTATTTTTACTGTTTCCTGTTGGCAAAACAATCCTTTATCCATGTTAATGTGACAAACGGTAGGCTAAACAGTGTATAGTTCCTTTTTTTTTCCCTTGCCCTTTCTTGAATAAAGGTGTTACATTTGTTATTTTCCAATCTACTGGAACCATTCTAGAATCAAAGAATTTTTAAAGATTATAACCAAAGCATTGACCATCAGTGCCATTATTTAGGTTAAGGCCCAAGGATCTAAGTAATTCAATCCTCAGGACTTGCCAGTCTTTAGGTGCAATACTTTTATGAGCAGGTCTTCCCTAATGATGATGATTGTCTCAGATTCACGCTTCCTCATCACCTCTTGATTTTCAATTATTTTGGCAAATTTTCTTTGGTTTTTACTGTCCCTTTATTCTCATTTTAGTCATTTTTTGCTCATTCTTAAAATCTGTTCAACCATCTGACTTATCACAAATCCTTGCAAATATGTACATTACTGATTTTAATTTAGTACTGCCCTTAACTTCCTTGATCAGCCGCAGGTGAAGCATCTTTTCAAAGAGTTTTCTTTCCTCACTGACCAACAAAAACGTAGCTCAAAAAAACTCAAGTAGCAATATCATGTAGTTGCAAAAATGAAAATACATATTGTCTGAAATATATAATCTTGGGAGTTAGAGCTAAGCATGTTTGTTCCATACAAATTCATGAATATACAATTACCATGTACAAATTTGGTGTCAGGTGTAAACATTTTACTTAACTATTCTATGCAGTTAAGCTTTAATGGCTGAATTTTAATTCAAACAACTGACTCTCAATACATCTCTTTTGAAAGCAACCAACACAATTACTGCATTATTAATGTGCACCTACCTTATTATTTCTGTATTTAGCAACCCTCGAGTTGCACAGTGGTGCCTTTAAAGCGAATAATTCACTGAGGCTACAATTCACTAAATAAGGATCAAAGACCTAATAAGCAAAATGAATATGAAAGACAAACAAGCAGTACATTCTGCAAAGTACACAAATAGAAATAAATATCTAGGACTGGGGAGTCACCAAATAAATTCCTATAATGTATGTCAGAATAGCCTGTCTCAGCAACTAAGAAATGTCATAACGGAAACATAATCTCTCTCCTTGAATGGAAAATAAAGAATTACATCAGTGAACAACATAAAAGAGCAAAATTTCCCAAAGAATAGATTCAGTCATTTAAACAGGGATTGAGAAAGAGAGGCAGGAAGCTTAGATAATAAAAGAGAAAGAAATGTCACAATTCCCATCAGTTGGCCATTTAAAAATTTGGACACCAGTGCTGTAGTATTATGGGGTTCAGAGGGAGACAAGAACTATAACTATGCCAACCTCACCTGGATGGTGAGGAAGGAGGCAAGGAGCTAAATTCGGAACAATCTGAAACCAGCTATGATTGCACTGATTTTTCATGAAGGCAATTCAGGGAATTGAAAATTACCCCTCAGTGATGTAAATATGCTAACGTGACTGCATGCCTCAGTTTTGAGGAAAAACATTTATAGTTAAGGCTCCAGGCTGGGTTCCCCAGGTCTCAGAGAATCAAATAATAGGATTATTAGACAGAAAAGTGGATTCCAGCAGGCAAGTGTTTTTGCAGCATTCCAAAGTTAGTTTGCCAAAACAAAACCCTCCATCTTATGCACAAAACACCCCAGATCTCTTCCTCCAAAACTATGTCTGTAGCATTCTCTGATGGGTCTTTCAGACTAACAGCCAGCCAGCCTTTATACCCGATTAGCTGGAAGCTACACATAAAACTGGCAAAATATGCAAGTGACACATGCTGGTCTAACGTGTCTTGCATACTTAAAAATAGGGCTGCCTAGCCAGTGCTTTCAATTTGTTATAGATACCACTGCTTTATTAAAATTGGTTTTTTCCTCTGGCCGAGAATCAAATTAAAAACAATCAGCTGGATTCCTGCTGTTAAAGCTACAGTTCCCAGCACCATAATGTAGACTCTCTCCGTCCTTGCCCACAAGTATCATTATTAAACTGATATGCCATGGCAAGCTGATCATGTAATGGTAATCAATGCACTATCAATCCAGAGTTCCATGCTAATGCTTCGAAGTTGGAGGAGTTTTCATTTATTTTTAAAATCTGAACAATAAGGTTTGACTCAGCAATGATGTCTGGAAAATGCCTCAATTGTTGTAAAGACCCACATGCCTCACCAATATCCTTCAGGGAAGAAAATCTGGAATTCTTGCCTGATCTGGTCTGACAAACAGTAATGCGGTTGGCTCTTCATTGCATTTTGAAATGGCCTAGCAAGCCACTCGGGTGAAGGGTAATTAGGGATGGACAATAAATAGCCATCTTTCCTGCAACAGCAACATTCCATGAAACAGTATGACAAAAAAGCATGATATCTGAGGATGCTGAGCTTTGAGCAACACATGCCACTCAAAACATCAGTGACCAAATGAAATTGAGAGAGTAGTGATATAACTGAAAGGATCTGTACAGAAGTTTGGTCCTTTGTAGCTTTGTCAACTCAGTTAAAGTGCTTTCCAATTAGTTCCACACCCACTTTTTCTAAATACTAAGTAATTTTTAATTTCTCTATTAAATCTCCTGTTAACTTGTCCCACCTTCTCCAGTTTCTCCATTTAACTAACTGATAAATTATCTATACCTAAACAAACCTTACTGGTAATTACAAAATATAAAAGAGAGTTTACAAGCATTCCATGATAGGTGCTTGTCAAATCAATGCATTTCCCTTTAAGAGAAGGTAGTCGATAAGAGCTTCACATTAATTTAGTTGTTTCCCTGAACTGTCAATAACTATCAACAACTTCTCTTTGAAAATCTTTCAAGCAATTCTTACTCCAAATGCATCACCTTAATGTTATTATCAGCAAAGTCCATCGATCATTCTTTAATTTGTCAGCATGACAGTAATAAAAGAGAAAGCCCATATTTTTAGGTCATAGTGTACAAGGACATTCTACTTAATGTTGTAGAGCTTTTTATTGCGAAGTATTTATACAGTAGAACATTGCATAATTCTGAAATTCATGAGTATTTATTACATCTCATTACGAAATCTTGGTCTAATGCAGTAGTGGTTCTGGTGTCATTTGGTTCAGAGAACACAAAGCAAATTATGTGTTGTAAAGATTAAAGAGTGGCATCATTTGGATAACATCACAAATGCAGCATTATTATTAAAATTTCTGCTTCATGCAAATCTTAAATTGTCTAATGAATTATATTTTTACTTTGTCAGCAGAAAAAACTTTCTTCAGCTTCTGCTATTCTGAATCATAATTAAATATGTCAACAACTTATTTATAATTTATCATTTACAGAAAAAGGGAGTGCTCTTAACACTTGATGACTATGGTGTTAGATCTATGGAGCTCTAATTATTTCAAGTTCAACTGAGGTCATAGATCTAAAAAGAGAAACTGGAGACAAACAAATTAATGAAGCCTAATGTCAAAACCAAAAAAATAGCCTACTAAATATAAAAGGCTACCATTTCTTGGTGGGGTCCTGAGATTTTCTCCCAATAATCTGCCACTGCTTAAGCAAAGAGCATTACAAATTTGGGAGAACCTCTTGGATAAATCTGAATAGCCTGTCAGGTTGACTAAAAAAAACTCACTTGCTTTTATTGGAGTCTATTTGAAGTCTATTTTTGGTACATGGTATTTGACAAACATTTAGTTACAATTATGAATTGTATTAGGTATAAGTAAAATTTTAATTGCTTCAAGGGCTATCATGTTTGGAAGACAAGTTCTGACATTTAACATGAAGCATGACAATGTACAGTGCAATTACAATTAAACATGCAAATTGTATTTTTGATGTTCCTATTTAGAGTCAGAGAAATCTCCAGCCCAGGCAAAATCCTGGTAAGCCTCCTCTGCACCCTGTCCATTGCTATCATGTTCCTTGAATAATGTGGAGTCCAGAACTGCACTCAATACTCTTGATGTGACCTAACCAACATTTTGCACAGTCACAACTTTATCTCCTTACTTTTAAACTCTACGTCTTGGCTAACAGAGGCAGGTAGACCATATGCCGTCTTAACCACTTTACCCTCTGATCCTCGGTGGTTCCCAAGGTTCATATTTATTCAGACAGAATTCCATTTGCTACTGATCAACCCATCTGACCAACCTGCCTGTGTGTTCTTGTAGTCTAAGGCTATCCTCCTTCCTGCTAACCATCCCAGAAAGGTTTTGTATCAACTGTGAACTTACTCTTGATTAATTCTTCTACACTAAAGTCTAAATCAGCTATATAAAACACAAAGAGCAAAAACCCTGACACTGACCCCTGTGGGAGGCTTCCAGTCAGAAAAACACCCCTCAAACATCACCCTCTGCTTCCTGCCACTGAACAAATTCTAGATCTAATTTTTCAAATTTCCTAGGATATCATAAGCTCATACTTTAGTGATCATTTTCCATGTAGGACCTTATCAAAAGCCTTGTTGAAGTCGAAATGGATTACATCAAAAACGTTGCCCACATCAACACACTTAGACATCTTTTCAAAAAATTCCATCAAATTGGTCAGACTTTATCTCCCCTTAACAGATTAATTCTGTCACTCAGAACTGCTTCCAACAGTTTCCCCACCACGGAGGTTAGACTGACTGGCCTGCAATTTGTTGGTTTATCTCTTGCTCTTTTTTGAATAACAGTACACCCTCATTTCAATATCAATTAATGTTTGTAATGAATTTTATTTTTAAAAAACTGATAATGCACGATTTTCTGTTTTTATTTCAAATTTCCAGCATCTTCAGTATTTTAATTTTGCATTAGTTAATAAATGGATCTAGTGAAATTTCAATTTTAAGTCTAGTTGTTAGTTGTTAATGACGAAGTTGCTCCCTTAAGACATTTCAAACAGTAATTTGGCTGTAATGCCTTTTGAATAGAAGTAATGGAAGAATTCAAAATGGTTTTCCATCATGAAGACAAAAGTCTGTTTTGCACTTCTGTTTCAATTCTAATTCTACGGTCATCACCGGTGAATATTTTACTAAAACGAAATTTTTGTGTGAACTTCCAAAACCTTCATGGCATTCAGTTGATTTGGAATATTTCTATGCATTTCCAGAAAAGCACAAATTACAAGTTCACTTTGCAAGATTTTAGTTTCATTTCATATAAAAATAACAAAATAACCAGTGTTAAGCACTGATGGTTTTGAAAACTTGTGAGAAAATAAATTCCATCACAAGTTTTACATTAATAAAATAAATCTTAATGCAGAAAACAACAGAATAAATTCCAGTCAGAAAGAAAGGTTATCATGACAAGTTAGAGAGAGATTGGGTATGATCTTTGACCTAGCAGCAGTATAGTAAAGAAAACAAAATTCCTTGCTGACATCTGTGGAATCTGGAAGTGTTTTAAGAATGTTTCAGGTGTATTTTTAATAATTTGCACCAA
Source organism: Chiloscyllium plagiosum (assembly GCF_004010195.1). Lineage (NCBI taxonomy): Eukaryota > Metazoa > Chordata > Chondrichthyes > Orectolobiformes > Hemiscylliidae > Chiloscyllium > Chiloscyllium plagiosum. The sequence goes on along the minus strand of NC_057713.1, from coordinate 55,250,269 downwards.
CTGTAAAGGAACTAATTATAATTTGCTTGGATAAGAAAAAAAACTTATTCCTTGATCAAGAAGCAGTACCAATAGAAAGGAAAGTTGTAGAGCGAAAGTACTCAGAGACACAGCGTTATAGAAATGTAGAGTCATACAGCATAGAAACAGATCCTTTGATCTAACCAGTCCATGCCAAACATAATCCCAAACTAAACTAGTCCCACCTGCCTGCACTTGGTGTCTATCCCTCCAAACCTTTCCTATTCATGAACTTATCCAAAGGTCTTTTGAACATTATAATTGTACCTGCATCCACCACTTTTTCTCTGGCTGTTCATTCCACACACGAACCACTCTGTGTAGAAGAGTTGTCCATCGTGTCCTTTTTAAACCTTCTCCTCTCGTCTTAAAAAATATACTCTCAAGTTTTGAACTCCCCCACCTTATGTAAATGACCTCATCATTCACCGTATCTATACCCCTCATGACTTTATAAACCTCTATAAAATCAGTCCTTAGTCTCCTACACTCTAGTGAAAAAAGCTCCAGCCTTTCCAGTCTATTTTTATATCTCAAACCCTCCATTTCTGGCAACATTGTGGTAAGTCTTTCCTGAACCCTCTCCAGTTTAATAATATCCTTCTTATAACAAGCGTAGGGTGATCAGAATTGAATACAGTACTGTACTCCAGAACAGACCTCATCAATGTCGAGTACAAACTCAACATGACTTCCCAACTCCGAAACTGACACCATCCTTATACCATCTCATTAAAGATTGGACAGAGTATCACACTGCATAAAATTTAGCTACTTTGGAAAAAAAGGAAGAAATTAAGGATTCAGACTATGAGCTAAATTAAACTTGAACAATAGTTACACCTCACAATCATATTGGCGACAAGTGATTTCAGGATTTTATTGAATTCACTATGGTTCATGTTCTTGCTCCACCATAAGTTATACACTGACAAGACACTTGTGAATATATGCATTGGGTCTTGCATGTCCAACTGAGAAAATATGCAACTTTTTTTGACACTGTTGATTTTATTGATTCCTAAAAATAATCTGGATTAATAATGTGCCTACAAGAGCTGATCAGTGGCTAGAATTTGTGTGGTGAGTAACTTAACTCCTGGCTCCCTACTGCCTGTCCATTTTCTACAAGGCACACATCAGGCATGTGACAGAATATTGTCTGCTTGCCTGAATGGATGAAACTCCAACAACACAAGAAGCCTGACACAATTAAGGACAAAAGCAGACTGCTTAAAGGGTATTTTACCAACATACTTCAATTTTAACTCCTTTTACAGAAACAGACCCTTCGATCCAACTCGTCCATGCTGACCAGATATCCAAAATTAATCTAGTCCTATTTGCCAGCATATTCCTCTAAACCCTTGCTATTCATATACCCATTCAGCTGCCTTTTAAATATAAAAATTGTACCAGCTTCCACCAATTCCTCTGGCAGCCCATTCCATATATGCAGCACCCTCTGCATGAAAAGGTTGCTTCTTCAGTCCCTTTTAAATCTTTCCCCTGTCACCTTCAACCTGTATGTATAATTTTTGGACTAGTTTTGGACTCCTCCACCCCGGGGAAAAGACCTTAGCTATTTACTGTATCCATGCTCATGATTTTAATAAACTTCCATAAGGTCACTCCTCAACCTCCGACACTCCAGGGAAATTAATGGTGGCCATTCATACGAAAAGGGTACTAAATGACACACAGGATCAAGTCTTGGGGTTTTCATGTTATTGCAGAAGTAATACAGGATGAGCCGAATACAGTGAAGACAGAAAGATTTGAGAAGAAACAAGATAAGTAGGGTTATAACTTTGATAGGAGGACAAAGCTGGCATTTTATAGTGCCAGAGCCCAATGATAACCAAGGCAACAACCATTGATTGATGAAAAATTATACATATAGACTTGGTAGATACTTTAAAATCTGAAATCAAGGCAAAATGTGTATAATAAAATTAAGCAATATGAGCAAATAAAATGGGCTTTTTAAAAATCTATCATACTGGATAGAAACATCTTGAACAAATGAACAGGAAGCAGTAGTTTCTTATCTTAGTAGCTGCCAGAAATGAAAGCTATTTTGTCACTCTCTGTAACAATGATAACTTTAGGCAATGAAACAGGATACCACAATAATTAAAGCCCCTATCATTTATGTTCAGTAATATTCTTGACAATGTAAATGATAACTTTGTTGGACATTTCACGACATAAGAATTGCAAGTTGAAACTTGTTAACTTAAGTGAGTTACATTGTCATGTTTGTGACTCTAACACACGCAACAAAGATGGTGCATAGAAAGCAAAAACCACTCTTGAAACATGGTCACTTTGGGAGAACAGGACAGTGAGAATTGGAACTAAGCAATGAATCACAGAATTTTAAAGGTTAGAGTTTTTAAAAGAGTTTTGCACAACTTCTTGGGGAACACTCATACAAAGATCATCTGAGCATCATGAGTACAGCTAGAATTTTTGGGGTCATGGATAACTTAATAATTAATTTAAAGTTCTATAACTGTTGCATGTAAAATTGCCATAGTCCCAGAGGACCACATGGCTACTCTCTCTTAAGAAAGAGTGACTGGTGATGAGTTTAACCTGAAAGTTACCATACCTCGGGGGAGATGAGAGATTGAAAATGGGGGATCTTCATTGATGTCCTCAGCTGATGTGGGAATTGAACTTGCACTATTGGCTTCACTCTGCATTACCAATCAGACATACAGCCAACTAAGCTATGTAAGAACAGCAAGCCAATTGTTAGGAAGTAACACTTTCTTAAGGACAGGATGAGAATGAGCAATAATTTGACAGACTGATTCTATGAATGGTTTGTCCATCCAGGGAGGCTCTATGCTAAACAGCAGTTTTATGTGAAATTACATCTAAACTGACAAGCAAGCCAGAAATCCATAATATGGGTTAAGCTCATGGAGGTGCAATTTAATAAAATGCCATTTAGCTGCCAATTTTCATTGTAGCCCTGTCTCTCGGTGTTGGATAGAAACTGAGATTCGGAACACTCCTGCTGTTCGAAGTCAAAATACCTCCACTGAAAGATTAAATCTAACTTTTTCCAGTGGTTATATGAAAATGATAGAAATTATTTGGAGGTATGCTGACAGGTTGTCAATTGTACAAAGTATGTTACAACAGATTTTATAAGCTATATTATACATCATTGGAGAGAAATCTATTTAAAAGATCGACGTTGCAAAAATGCTGTTTTGACTGACTTCAAACAGGAAGCTTCTCTCCAACCACACAAAGAGAATTCAAAGTTATGAAAGATAGAGTGCCACCATAGCATCATAGAGATGTACTGCACCGAAACAGAATCTTTGGTCCAACTTGCCCATGCTGACCAGGTATCCTAAATTAATCTAGTCCCATTTGCCATCATTTGGCCCATATCCCTCTAAACCCTTCCTATTCGTATGCCCATCCAGATGCCTATTAAATGTTGCAATGTATCAGCCTCCACCACTTCCTCTGGCAGCTCATTCCATACATGTACTACCTTCTATGTGAAAAAGTTGCCCCTTTAGGTGCCTTTCAAATCTTTCCCCTCTCACTTTAAACTTATGCCCTTCAGTTTGGGACTCCCTCTCCCCAGGGAAAAGACCTTGCCTATCTGCCTTCTCCATGTCCCTCATGATTTTATTAACCTCTAAGCCTCTCTGACATTTCAGAGAAAATAACCTTAGCCTTTTCAGCCTCTCTTTATAAGCTCAAACCCTCCAAACCTTGCAACATCCTTGCAAATATTTTCTGAACCCTTTCAAGATTCACAACATCCTTCCTATAGCAGGGAAACCAAAATTGCACAGAGTCAGAAAATTTAAGTTATTCATGAAGAATGCATAAAACATTTGCACGTTTGATTGTGATCACGCAACTCTTCTTGCATAAGGAAGCATTACATCTTTGACAGAGCAAAAATGGCCCAATGCATTTCACACTTCTTTGTGCTGAAAAGGAAGCCATAAGATAGTGGCATTCTGTAAGGGTTTTATGACCCTGGAGCAATCTTTTGATGATCTCAAGGAGATGCTTCCCGGTGGGCATTAATAACACTGAAGCGTTTGCTGACATCAATGATAATTGGTGAATTAACAAATGACAATCCACTGATAACTGCCAGAATCTTTCATTCTATGCACATGTATTCACACACACATACCATTTAAAGAGTAACTTAAAAATAATGAAAAAAATCTTTGCTCATCATTTTATCTTATATATCCCAATATATACCTTTAATTTTTTTTAATATGGCTGCTAGCTTTTAATTACTTTTTAAAAATGTGCTTGGCATCTATCATATTGACTGTGCATGTTCTTGGACATTAGCAGATAAAACCTCATAGCATAGGGTGGGCAGAGTTAAGTTACATTTAAGAGAGAAGCACATATTGAGAATAGTACTAATAATTTAACACTAAGATTAAAGCCTGGTATATCAGAAGTTACTGTTGCAGATGTTATGAATATGCAATAAACATATGTCCTAAAAAGCCTAACTTAAATACAATCCTTGATCTTGCCTTCTATTTGACCAGTTTGTTTTGAACCCAAACTCTTAGTTGTGGGCACAAAAGCACATGGCAAAAGATGGTGGTAATGATGATGGTGATCCACAGCCTAGAAGCTCATGGAAGCAGTGAAAATAAAGAAACAGAAATCATTGGAAGGAGGAATAACTTAAAAAATTATTTTTCTGAAAGAATATTCATTTTAAGACCAGCTAGCAGCAAAACAAAGCTGAACTGAAGGAAAAATCTCTGAAAAGAAAACTTCTATAAAGAAATCAGCAAAGACAACTGTAAGGCAGTAAAAGCTTTTTTTTACAGTCAGTTATGGGGAAACAAATTACATCGGAAAAGAAAACAAGTGGGAGCCAAGAGGATAAATCCAGATTGAACACAAGTGAACAAAGGTCATTTAAGGGAGTGGCAGGACTGGTAACTCAACATTCCAGGGTATAGGATCTTCAGGTAAGATAGGGGACAGTGTAAGAGAGTGTCAGTTACTGCAATAAGGATGGATGATCCTTGGAAGGGTCTTCAAATGAAGCTTTGAGAGTATAGCTTAGGAATGAAAACATAGAAGTCACACTGCTAGGAGTGTATCATTGACTCCAAACAGTCAGCAACCAACACTAGAGTTGATTTGTAGACAATTTACTAAGATGTATAAAAATCAATAATAGTCTAAATATATTAGGGGATTTCAACTTCCCCAAGATAGTTGGGACAGTCATAATGTAAAGGGTGGATTTCTTAAAATATCTTCAAAACAGCTTTTTATGACTGTACTGGAGGGTGTGCAAAGGAGATTCACCAGAATGGTGCCTAGGATAGAAAAGTTTAGCTCTTAAGAGAGGCTGAATAAGCTCGAGTTATCTTCTTTAGAGCAGAGAAGACTGAGAGAAGACCTGATTGAGGTGTACAAGATTATAAGGGGATGGACAGAGTCAATTGAAAGCAGCTGTTTTTCTTAGCTGAAGGGTCAGTATCAAGGGGGCATATTTTCAAGATGAAGAGCAAGAAGTTGAGGGGATTTCAGGAAAGTTCTTTTCATCCAGAGGGTGGTGGGAATCTGGAATGCACTGCCTCAGAGGGTTTCTGAGACAGGAAATCTTACAACCTTGATAAAGTGCTTGGATGAGCACTTGAAATGTCACAAAGTTAAAAAACACACAACACCAGGTTATAATCCAACAGGTTTAATTGGATATACTAGCTTTCGGAGTGCTGCTCCTTCATCGGATGGTTGTGGAGTACACAATTTCGGAGCGACTCTCCGAAAGCTAGAGCTTCCAATTAAATGTGTTGGACTACAACCTGGTGTTATGTGATGTTTAACTTTGTACACCTCAGTCCAACACTGGCATCTCCAAATCATGATTGAAATGTCACAGCATTCAAGGCTATGACCCAAGTGCTAGAAAGGTAGTTTTTGTCTGTGCAGACTTGGTGGGCCGAATGGCCTCTTCTGTACTATGTGATTCTATTGGTCACCCAAAGCTGACTTGATTCATCAGATGAAAAAAAAAGTCCACCCACACCCCGACACACACACACACACACACACACACACACACACACACACACACACACACACACACACACACACACACACGAAAAAAAAACTAGGCTGGGAAACAGTTAAGGGAAGTTATTTGGGTGGAAGTGAGAAATAAGAAAGGGATGATCACCTTATTGGAATTGTATTATAGACCCCCGAAGAGTCAGAGAGAAATTGAGAAACAAACTTTAAAGGAGATCTCAGCTACCTGTAAGAATAATAGGGTGGTTATGGTAGGGGATTTTAACTTTACAAACATAGATTGGGACTGCCATATAGTGTTCAGGGTTTAAATGGAGAGGAATTTGTTGTATGTACAAGCCAATTTTCTGATTCAGTATGTGGATGTACCTGCAGGAAAGGTGCAAAACTTGACCTACTCTTGGGAAATAAGGCAGGGCAGGTGACTGAGGTGTCAGTGGGAGAACACTTTGGGGACAGAGATCATAATTCTATTAGATTTAAAATAGTGATGGAAAGGATAGACCAGATCTAAAAGTTGAAGTTCTAAACTGGAGAAAGGCCAATTTTGATGGTATTAGGCAAGAACTTTCGAAAGCTGATTGGGGAGAGTATAAAGGCAGTAGGAGTATACTTAAGAGGGAAGTCAGGAGGGCAAAAAGGGGACATGAAATAGCTTTGGCAAATAGAATTAAGGAGAATCCAAAAGGTTTTACAAATACATTAAGTACAAAAGGATAACGAGGGAGTGAATAGGGCCCCTCAAAGATCAGCAAGGTGGCCATTGTGTGGAGCCGCAGTAAATGGAGGAGATACTAAATGAGTATTTTGCATCAGTATTTACTGTGGAAAAGGATATGGAGGATATAGAAAGTAGCAAATCAGATGGAGACTCCTTGCAACATGTCCATATTACAGAGGAGGAAGTGCTGGATGTCTTGAAATGCATAAAGGTGAATAAATCCCCAGGACCTGATCAGGTGTACCCTAGAATTCTGTGGCAAGTTAGAGAAGTGATTGCTGGGCCTCTTGCTGAGATATTTGTATCATCGATAGTCACAGGTGAGGTGCCGGAAGACTGGAGGTTGGGAAACGTGGTGCCACTCTTTAAAAAGGGTAGTAAGGACAAGCCAGGGAACTATAGACAAGTGAGCC
>NC_057713.1:55214002-55242539 GCF_004010195.1 Chiloscyllium plagiosum | reverse complement strand
TATGGGCCAGGTGCTGGCAAGTGGGATAGAGTGGGTTGGGATATCTGGTTGGCATGGATGGGTTGGACCAAAGGGTCTGCTTCCATGCTGTACATCTCTATGACTCCAAGAGTTCCAGCATTGGCTTAACAGTTGTGGACAATTTATTCGACACCAAATTTCACAACAAGCAAGAAACTTCTTGAATAACAGGCTTAAAGCTCATTGCCTAATAAAGAACTGGGAATAAAAGTCATTTCTCAGAATTTGAAGTTTTAGAGTCCATTAATTCTTCATTCTTTCAAATGGTTTGAATGCGATACCTAAGTTTCATTCAGTCACCAAGATGTGGAACAGATTTTGTTTAAAATTTGCATCAAAAACAAAAGAGAAAATCATGAATCTGACAGAATGGCATAAAATCCATTGCAAACATACCTCATGTGTGGAAACATTTTGTTCAATCGATGTCACAGCAGTTATCTTTGACAGTCAAAAATCAATGAGTCATACTGGTTGAAGCTATTTTGAGAAACGTTTCTAGTGAGAGATCTTTTAAAAATAATTCTGCACCTTGGAAAAGCATTAGCTTCATTAGTTGAAGGTGTGTATTGTATCTTGGAAAGAGTCAAAGCTGTTTTGCACTGAGAACTTGCAGGCACCTGTCATGTGACTGACTAGCAGTCTCAGGGTACTGGAAAATTTGAAATATGTAATGTTTGGCTGCAATCTAGATACTGCAGTTGTTTTGACCATAATTAAAATCTAACCAGTTTAAATCGTGCCCCAGGATACTAAAACCCAATCAAGTTTGAATTTATTGCTTTTGCCAATCTCAAACCAATGAGGTGATCCGACGTTTGGGGTATAAAAAAGATATTTTCAAAGTTAGACAGAAAGTAACTGCCATTCCAAACACTCTCTGTCAAAGGTACCTTTTTCACATCAAACACCTCTGCAGCAAAAGACTGAAACCGACCCAGGGAAATCTTCAGCCAGAGGAAGACAAACACCGATGACAACAGCTGCTATGTGGTTTGGAAATTAAGTTGATGTAATTTTAATACAGGTTGTTACTGGAACAGTATATTGTCATAGAGTTGGAGGCAGACAGCAAGCAGTTAAGAGAAAAGAGGCTTAGAGTTGTAAATAGCTGTTGGTTAATATTCACTTTTAGAGTTAAAGAATAAATTGATTTTTTTTAAAATAGTGAAATCTGGGAATTCTCGGTCACTCATACTTTAACAGATTTCTGGGTGTTTGGTTTAATTAGCAGAAGGGTTCATTGCCATGCTGTAACAATATTGATGCCACATTGATTAAGTAAAAGCAAACTTTGCATTAAAAACAGCAATTGGAACAGTATAAACCTCAACATCTTTCAATTTTATTATTACAGCAAAGATTCAATAAAGAATTAATAAAGAATATAACAAAGCAATAAAATGTGTACACATGATCAAAATCCTAACAACCATCATCCAAATTAAGAAAGTGGCCAACCACATTTATGTGCCTATTAACAATCAGCTAATATGACAATATTCTCTGGTTCTTATCTTTTAATTGGAAAACAAAATCATAATATTGGATTCGATTCATTTGATCGATCAGCAAATTTTTAATTGTGGAAAGTACAATTCCTAAGATTTCAAACATTTTCAAGGTTGGACATCAAATCAAATGTACGAAGTTTTGCAGTCTTGGCAGCACCCACCACAACCTCAGGCATTGCCAAAGCTACTGGAGCTGCTAATCGATTGGGGCAGAGGGGTGAAAGAACTCCAATTCTCAGGCAACTTAGGCCACCACATCATACTATAGCTGCAGGGCAGTCTTCCTTCCAGCCTGCCAGCTGGTCACCGACTTTCCTTAATACAATGAAGTTGAATCAAAGTTGACAAATATCTTGTTTATTTTGTCTAATAAGGTGAGATTCAATCTGAGGAAGCATGATGAAACATGCAGGGCTCCATTTGGAATGCATCTGGGAATTTTATGTATAATTCTTGATGTCAGTACACAAGAGTCATGGAACAAGTTCAAGAGTGCATTTTAATTAGGCTGATCCATGGTGTCAGAAGAAAACATTATTCGGAATGAGTGAATCAACTGTGATTCTACATTCAAATTAAGCAGTTTCGAGACATTTTATAGTGCTAGACAAAATACTGCAACTAACAAAACAAACCCAAAGCAATAGGTTCAGATGAACCAAGGATGAACTGAATGAGTGTAGGATCAGGAGAATAAACGGCAAATTTATTGTAGGCATAAGAAAGTATTTTTCAAAATTATAAATGAGAACAATTAGAATTTATCATGAGGACAACCAGGACTCATTTGTGAGATTGGTGGTATACTCTGGAAAAAATTTAAATTAATCATATTATCTTAATTTTTTCTGGCACACTTAGGAACTGAAGAATGTTGAGAGTCATTATAATATTCAGCCTTAGTTCTGCACCAAATTACTGTTCATGTATAGGAGCAGATTGCTGGAAGTGGAACCAATGGCATGTGCTGACTATACTGAGTCTAAAGAGGGTTAGTTGGCTCTTTTGACTGGTTTGCTCCTGCAGTGATGCCAAAAGCGTAGGTTAATTCCTTGCACCTACTATGAAGGACCCTCCTTCTCAAACTTTCCCCTCACCTGAGACACAGTGATGCTCAGATTAAACAACTACCAGTCATCTCTTTCCAATGAGAGAGCAGCCCCACGGTCCTCCAGCACGATGGCATCTGTACCTTTATCTTATGCATTTGAGAATCAGAGGACTTGGGCTCCAAATCTGCCACACTGTTGCTGATGGAACAGGTAAATATAAATTTCAGTCACAAGATGTAATGAATAATATTAGCAATGATATAGGTTACAATCAGCTTTTTGCCATTACATATGGTGACCAAATCCATTCAATTAAACTTGTTGCCCTAGTTTGAAGGCTGATACTTTGGGGGAGGTGGAAAGAAAGGTCAATTTTACAGCAGAACAGATGCAACATTTTTCACACAATCATTTCTCCATTGCCACATCATTACTGAACTTCATTTTCAAACCTGCAGTATCTTTTGCCTGTCATTCAACTGACAGTTTTAGATCACTTTCTTCCATTCAAAATTATTCCTTTGTATTTTCACAAGAGTCAAAAACACAAACACTGCAGTCAGCAAATGTTCGGTCCTTATATTGTCAACGCATCTGAAGGAAGCACAGAATAGGAATGACAGTAATCCTGAGGACAATGACAAATTCCACCTTTTGGAAACATCTGCCAAATAAGTGGTGGAGATGTGGTTCTAGGATTGAGCTCAGCAGCCATGCAAGGATGCATGACATGGAATTTCTAGGTGGACAATCATGTGCATTAGCAAGTGATTGCTGATCACAACATCATATTATAAAAGGCACTAACCAAAAGCAGTAGCTGAGAGACACAAGTCTATGGGTGCACAAGTCAGTAAAGATGGCAGGACAGGTAGAGCAAGCAGCCATGAAAGCATATTATTAATAAGGGGAAAGAGTACAGGAACAAGTTAGTTATGCTGAACTTCTAAAAGACACTATTTAGATATCAACGGATTTATTATCTACAGATCTGGGCGCTACACTTTAGGAAGGATGTGAATGCATTGGAGAAAGTGCAAAAGATGTTTACAAGAATTAATTGAGGGATGAGAAATATTAATTATGATTATAGAATAATTTGGACATTTTCTTTGGACAGAAAGATAGAAATGTTTAAAATTATGAGGATAAGGAACTATTCCCTCCAGAAAAGGATCAAGACTGAGGCATCACAGATAATTTCAGAAAGAAGCAAATGCCAGGTGAGAAAAAACTATTCCAGTTATGTTCTGAAATGCACAAATCGGGAAATGTGGTGAAGAAAGTTCATTTGAGACACTTCAGAGGACAGTAGATGATTACTGAAACAGCAACATTATTCAGGGTAATGGGGAAAACACAAGAATTGCACAGAATCATATTGCTCATTAAGAGAACCATTGCAGATGCTACTTAAGTTCCAAAGCAAAGGATGGCATTTTGTGAAAAATATTCTCAGTGTTTCCAAGAATTTGATGAGCATTATGAATATTGTCTAATAGGGCTGTAAGAGGACTAGCGTCTTTCCCCTGCAGAGATTCCTAACTTGCAGGCACTCCAGAGGGTGATAACATGTTATTATTAGGCCTAGTTCGATTGAGTCTTGAAATACATCCTGTGGAACCAGACTCTTCACTTCTTGATGCAGTGTGTTAAGGTTCCTGGTATTCTTTCAGATCAAAGACAGCAGAATCCTTTTGCCTGATTTTGAGGTAAGGCCAGTCTGTGTGACTGGCAGTCCTAATGCAGGACCACAATATATTGAAGAGTGATGGATATTCTAGTCATTTCAGCTTTAATGGGTGGTCACATTGGAATTTCATTTCACAGCACAGTGATGTCATTTGATGTGGTTGATCAAGACTACAAGGAACAAGAAAATCTGCATATGAAGGAAAATTCTTATGCAGTAGTGAAACATTAAAGAAAGTGTTGTACTTTTGTGTGAGAACCTAGGAAATGTTGGGTCTTAGTCCACTGATCCAGAGATACTGTCAGATGTGTCAGCAGGCAACTCTGAAGCTCTGTTTTGTCGTTCACAATTTATTGTTTTGGCTCCATATGATGTCTGATAAGTCTTGACTGTGACTCTTCCAGTGAACGCAGCAATTTCTGAAGAGATTTTCACTGATTCTTCACAGTCCTTGAACAAATCCTTCAAAGTGGTAAACTCTCAGCTCTGAAGAAATCATACCAGACTCAAAATATACACCATATTTTTCTCTCCACGAAATGTTCAGTTTCACCAGCAGTCTCCGAGTCTTCCGATTTCCAGAATTCAGTGTTTTGATTTTATAGTCCTGTTGTCTTCCTGGGGTCCACTCATCTCTTCATCCTAGAATTGAAAACGTAGCACAGGAATCTCAATATATTATCCTGTTAGTGCAATCAAATGATTATGTTCCTCAGCTCTTCCTTGACAAACCAACTATGCCATTCAGTCGTCTTTTGTTGTCAGATCTTCCTTTTATTAGAAGGCATTGTGAAGGAGTTGAAAGTTATCAGCATTCTGTAAATTCTCAAAACTCGCTAATTCTGTAAAGTAGAAATGGTACTCCTTCAATGAACAGCCTTCCATCTTCATTCTGAATCAGCAGCACATGGGCACCTGTCCTTTTACTGCTATGAACTTTCGAATTTCATACTAATGCTAATCTTTCTGGTTCAGCTGCTTAAAGCATGGCGCCAGACCAGTCTTCCTGTAATTTTCCTTTTACTCCATTTTGAATGACCAGTTCAAGGCCAACTGAGAGATTTCAACAATCAAAATTATGAAAAATGCACTTTGGGAGAAAATGGTGGTCCTGAAAATGAATTCATCCTCAATGGGAATGCCTTTAGTTAAATATTTCAATTAATAACATTTAGACAGCATTTTCAGTTTGGAACAAAGAAAATATTTGGGAGAAGATGTAATGACAGGTTTGACGATGATGTAGATAAACCTCTAACGCAAGCAATAATATCACTATGACTTCAGTGGTCACGAGGTGGTGTCCAAGTAAACAGATAGACCCTGTACAACTTGGAGCCTCCTGTTCCACAGTCTTCTCATCATCTACAGTGCAACAATAAACAACCAAGTGAGAAGGGGTGAATCAGTTCCCCTCTTTTTAGCCCCAGTAGTTACAGTCATAGAGTTATAGAGATGTACAGCACGGAAACAGACCCTTCGGTCCAAACTAGCCCATGAGAACCAGATACCCCAACCCAATCTACGCCCACCTGCCAGCACCCGGCCCATACCCCTCCAAATCCTCCTATTCATATACCCATCCAGATGCCTCTTCAATGTTGCAATTGTACTAGCCTCCACCATTTCCTCATTCCATCCACGTACCACCTTCTGCGTGAAAATGTTGCCCCATAAGTCTCATTTATATCTTTCCCCTCTCAGCCTAAACCTATGCCCTCTAGTTCTGGACTCCCCACCCCAGGGAAGAGACTTTGTCTATTTATCCTATCCATATCCTCACGACTTTATAAACCCCTATGAGGTCACACCTCAGCCTACGACGCTCCAGGGAAAACAGCCCCAGCCTATTCAACCTCTCCCAATAGCACAAATCTTCCAACCCTGGCAACATCCTTGTAAATCATTTCTGAACCCTTTCAAGTTTCACAGCATCCTTCCAATAGGAAGGAGACCAGAATTACATGCAATATTCCAACAGTGGCCTATCCAATGCCCTGCACAGCTGCAAAATGACCTCCCAATTCCTGTACTCAATACTCTGACCAATAAAGGAAAGCATAACAAATGCTTTCTTCACTATTTGTGCAAAGATTTGTAGCTGGGGTGCTCGTTGTTGTGGTTCTGTTCTGGGTGTTCCGTTGATTTGTTCGTATATCTGGTTGTTGAATGTGAAGTGTGTTGTGAGGCACAAGTCCAGTAGTTTAAGTATGCCGTCTTTGTTGATAGGTTCAGCGTCCTGTTTTCTGTTCTGTATGTCCAGCAGGTTGGCTATTGTTTCTCTGGATAGGGCTTTGTCAATAGAGGTGAACAGTGCCTTTACGTCGAATGGGAACGACAAACCTTCTGAATCAGTTAATTCTAGTTCAGCTCCATTTGGGATGCAGCCGTCACTGTTAGCCCCCCTCAGGAAGCGGCCATTCTAATTCCGTTAGACACAATAAATCAAAAACGACAGAAGATGGAATACAAAATAGACAGGCAAGAGGCTGGAAGAACACACTAAACCAGGCCGCATCAGGTGGTGGAGACGTCGACGTTTCGGGTGTAACCCTTCTTCGGGATCAGGTGTTGAGTGTAAGGGAAGCTGCAGATATAGGGGGTAGTGGGGGCAGCGTGGTGAAGTAATCATTCTCATTTTGCGACTCTGAACATTCTGCTTGGTGCAGTTTTGGAGTGGAACTTGCACACTTGAAGGGGACACCTTGCATTTTACATTCGGGTACACCTACAAACTTGTCTCTAGCATTTCCAGTAAAGCGGGGACAGTTTTCACTCAGAAACAGGAGACAGAGAGAAAGAGATCGAGAGAGAGAGAGAAAAAGAGAGCGAGCACCAGAGACAGGGGGAGAGGGACAGAGAGAGAGAGACAGAGAGAGGCAGAGAGAGACAGAGACAGAGTGAGAGATAGAGAGAAAGAGAGAGCATGTTTTGGCTGGTGACATTGCCAGTGGAATGGAGAGCTGGGATCCAACTAGGAAAACTAAGCTGTAAAATGAATGTACCGAGCGTGGCGAACGATTTCACACCTCGGAGATTTATGCTCTGCCGCCTGAGGTAGCTGGCGCTGACTCGCCATCACTTCAAATAACAGCAAAGAAATGGACAAATAGTGCAAAGGTTCTGGATGCTACCGACATTCTGGCAATAATACTCACGACGTGTGCTCTGGAACTTGACACCTGCCAAGCCAAGCTGTTTCAGTACCAGTACGACACTGGCATCTACCGACAGTGTGGAACATCACCGACGTATATTCAGCACAAAAACACAGGACAAATACAAACACATCGACCTGGACCCAATATACCAACCTCTCCAGCGGACAGCTGAAACTGACAACCGGAAGCGGCAGGGACAGACCACTATAAACACCGGAGGAAACATCAAAGAAGCGCTTCGCAGGAGGCTCCCAAGCAATGATGATGTCGCCTAGCCAGGGGACGAAACGTTTGCAACAAAAACTTCCAGCTCGGCGAACAGATCCACAACAGCTTTCTTCACTATCCTATCTATCTGCGACTCCACTTTCAAGGAGCTATGATCCTGCACTCCAAGGTCTCCTTGTTCAGCAACACTCCCCAGGACCTTACCTTTAAGTGTATAAATCCTGCTAAGATTTGCTTTTCCAAAATGCAGCACCTTGCATTTATCTAAATTAAACTCCATCTGCCCATTGGCCCATCTGCTCAAGTTCCCATTGCAATCCGAGATAACCTCCTTTGCTGTCCACTACACCTCCAATTTTGATGTCATCTGCAAACTTACTAACCATACTTCTTATGCTCACATCCAAATTATTTATATAAATGACAAAAAGTAGTGGACCCTGCACCAATCTGTGTGGCACTCCACTGGTCCAAAAAGATTTAAATATTTTTACGCCACAGCTATATCAATTAAAATGCAGTTTACCTAATAAAAATGAAGGCGATAATTAGAAATGTTTTTTCAGTGAAATAAATAAATTTTATTGAGAAAAATAATAAAAGGTGACATCTAACACATACACAAAATAATAAAATTTAGAAATGGGTGCACGTCTAGAACAAAAACAAATATCAAACAGTGCAGTTTTAGAAGAAAAAGACCTTATTGAGTCTTGGAGATATTCAGTTTTACTTCAGACCTAGGCTGTTTAACTGATGACTTGAATCCCCTGCTGTAGCACAGTGTGTGGATGCCTTAGCGTTCTCAGTTAATTGATGTCACCAGACTTTCTTTTGAGATTTGCAATATAGAGAAAAGCTCTCTGGCCCATCACATTTACACTGGCTAAAATTAGCACCTAACTATTCTAATCCCATTTTTCAACACTTGGTTCAAAGTCTTGTCATCCTTGGCATCACATGTGCATATTCTTAAATATTATGATGGTTTCTGATCTACCAACCTTACAGACTGAGTTGCAGATTCCCACCATGCTCTGGATGACAAAGATTTCCCACACATCTCCTCTCAACCTTTTGCCCTTTAGCTTAAATTTATGCCCCGGTCACTGATTTCTCCATCAAGGATGAAAGTTTCTTACCTTTGACCCTATCTATACTCCTCATAATGTTATATCTCTCAATCATCTGCCTACTCAATCTTCTCTGCTCTAAGGAAAACAATGCCAGTCTGTCCAAATCCTCTTCATAACTGGAACTTTCCAGCCCAGGCAACATTCTGGTGAATCACGGCTGCACCATCTAAAGTGTAATCACATGCCTCCTACAATTGTGAATTCCAGAACTACACACAATGCTCTTGGCTGTGGCCACCCAAACATTTTATATAATTCCAGCATCATGTAACTGCTCTTAAAATCTATGAATTAGCTAATAAAGGCATGCTTGGTATATGCCTTCTGAATCATTTTATCCACTTTCCTGACACTTAACTGACCGGTCTGCATGCACACCAAGGTCCCTCTGATCCTCAGTGCTTCTCATGGTTTTACCATGCATCATGTAATCCCTTGAATATTTACCCTACCAAATTGTTATCCCGTATTTATCCGGATTGAGATCGGTTAGATGGGATACCTTGGATACTTAGTATATGCTCCCTGACTATGCAGGGAATCTAATGGCAATGGGAGGAGAGATTTAACTGGCACTGCCCCAGGGTGGGCAGCTATGGACGTGGCACTAACATCACTCATCTCATTTTCTATTCTGGCCCCACGTCCCAACAATCATTTCCCCAGTAGTAATATAAAACCAAGCTACATATACCCACCTTTCTCGAATAACAAAAATCTATCAATCTCTGATTTGAAATAGACAAATGATCTTTTTTTTAAAAAAGGACAGAGTTCCAAATTTCTACTATCCCTTGTGTGCAGAATTATTTCTTGATTTCGTGCATGCAAACGTTTGACTAGTCTTGAGACTATGTTGCAGTCTAGACTCCCAAATTAGCAGAAATAAATTCTTAGATTAACCAGTCATGGGCTTAAACAAGAAACTTCCACTGCACAGACAGATTTTCATCACAAAGCCTCCCTGATATCCAAAGATAATCAAGTGTAACATTTAAATATGCATCCAATTTGATTATTCAACAATGATTGACGATTCTCCACAAAAGATATTCTTAGACAGCCCTCCTACTGTGTTCTGATCCACAATTTCCAATATTCAAGCCTACATAGAGTTCTAAAATGAATACCAACAATAAAGATGACAAGAGGTTAACTTTTTAAAGTATGTGTATTAAATGTTATTGTTATGATATTTGCACAGAATTAGTTTCAGAGACCCTTCTCGATTATTTTTTAAATGTAAGTATCCCAATCACAGAAAATGTATGACAAGACTTTACAGTTTCATCTTTACAGAATAAACAGAGATATTTTACATAAATTTATTGTGCTCATGATTCAGTGCATCTCCCAATATATCAGCAAATCTCAGATCACATGAAGTAAATTAACTGGAATGAACTGGAAATCCAAATATGCCTGTTAATGTTTGACGACTGTTTTAAGAGTTCGGCAACATTAGGTCTTGGTTTATTGTGGAAAATTCTAAATATATCTATAGAATGTTGGCTCATAGAATAATTAATTAATCTCTATCTGAAATGGTCCTTTGGTGAGAAGAATAAAGAGAGAACCACAAGTCTGTGGAGGTAAAACACAAAGCTGCAGGAGCAGCCCATTTTTGGGGGGCAAAGGGAGACATGCTTTAGATTAATATAAACGCAGTGTTTATATCAGAAAATATGAAAGCACAACTGTTCAGATGCTTCTGAAAAATAGGCACGTTGGCAGGTAATGCGAGACATAACAATGTAACACACAATAAAATGCTGCCAACAAGTATATTTCATGATTACATTTTAGAAATTATCCTTTAAATAAGCTGTTCAATCCATAATGAATTAGGCATTCAAAGTTGTGGATTTTGATTAACTATAATAAGCTTGCAATAAGTCTAAACAAAACTGAGACAGGAATAGATGCAGACTTTAGAGAATGAATAAAATTCAAATTGCTGTGGCTGCTGAAACAAAAAAAATTACCAGAGTTTTTTTGTCATTTTGAATTCAAATTGAATTTTAATTGACTATAACTGTACTTCATCAAAATGTTATGGCTAATCAACTAATGAAATAATTGCTCCTCACTATTTTCATGTCAACTCCTGTGCATTTTTTATTGCATAATATTATTTGATTAAGATATTCCCATTCTTAGTTATTTTTTCCAAGGCCTGATTGAACCAGACACAAGCACTGGTATCACATCATGTCAATGTGAAAATCAAGTATGATTGACATGATCTAGTAATGAACACTTCAACGAGCATGCAGCAACAAGTGTCCAGTATACAAATTTATGCAGTTTTTATTTAAAATGTGATGTACTGCCCTAATCTTCTTAAGTACATAAAAGAAACTGACATATTGGCAAAAGGAGAAGTTAAATACTGCACATATAAAACAGCATCTTACAATTTTCATTTGAGATTTTAAAAAGATAAAAATATTTGAAACACGGCACAAAGTAACTATCAATACTGATTATAAGTTTTATTTTTAACAGCAGCGCGGTGACCCAATGGCAAGCACTGCTGGATTCAATTCCAATCTTTGGCGACTGTTTGTGTGGATTTCTTCTGCGTGCTTTGGTTTCCTCACACAGTCCAAAGATATGAAGTTAAAAATCACACAACACCAGGTTATAGTCCAACAGGTTTAATTGGAAGCATACTAGCTTTTGGAGCGTCGCTCCTTCATCAGATGGTAGTCTCACTACCACCTGATGAAGGAGCGACGCTCTGAAAGGTAGTGTGCTTCCAATTAAACCTGTTGGACTATAACCTGGTGTTGTGTGATTTTTTAACTTTGTACACTTTTTAACTTTAAATTTGTATACTGGACACTTGTTGCTGTAAGCTCGTTGAAGTGTCCATTACTAGATCATGTCAATCATACTTGATTTTCACATTGACATGATGTGATACCAGTGCTTGTGTCTGGTTCAATCAGGCCTTGGAAAAAATAACTAAGAATGGGAATATCTTAATCAAATAATATTATGCAATAAAAAATGCACAGGAGTTGACATGAAAATAGTGAGGAGCAATTATTTCATTAGTTGATTAGCCATAACATTTTGATGAAGTACATCGGCATCTCCAAATCAAAGATATGAAGGTTAGGTGGATTGGCTGTGCTAAATTACCCTATAGTGTCCAGGGATGTGCAGGCTAGTTGGATTAGCTATGGCAAATGTGGGGCTTTGGGGATAGGGTCAGGAGCTCGGCCTGGGTGGGATGCTCTTTTGAGGATCGGTCCAGACTTTACAGGCCAAATGGCCTCTTTCCACATTGTAGGAATTCTATGATGCTACAGGAGTTATTCACAGTGCCCAAGACATCACCACTAAAGAGGACTGTGATGCCTTTTTTAAAAGTATGTTTGGCCTAGATGTAAATGACAAATTGAAGCCTTTCCTTCATATGAGTTTTGCCATAACTTTATAAATTATCATTTATTTGAATATGCAAGTAACCATGTTTATCTAGAATTAACTGACCTTGCGTTCCAATGCAAAAGATCGGTATCTATTCTGCAGTTTTCTATTTTTCTGTGGTAGGAATCTGATTGAAGGAACTCAATTCTGAAGTCTTTGGAAATATGGGCCTGAATTTTGGAACGAACAGTATATTAATAGGACTTTGGGGGAAAAAAAACACACACAGGATTGGAATTGCACAGATGGTGATTTGCAAAACTGGGAGATCTTCATCAATTTATTTTTGAGAAAAGGTTCTGAAAAGGTTAGCTCAGGTGGCTGGAGAGGTGGTTTGCAATGCAAAATAATGCTAACGGTACAGGCTCAAATCCCATATTGTCTAACCTCTCCCCTCACTTGAGGGGTGTTAACCCACAAGTTAAACCACTATTAATGAGAGAGTAACCCTGTGGTCCAGAACGACTATGATAACTTTACCTATCACAGGAAGAAATAGTGTTGACTGGGATGCAGGCTAAGCACAACAGCCCAGGCAGCATCCAAACAGCTGAACAGTTGATATTTTGGGCATAAACCCTTCATCAGGAAGGTGGAGGAGCCAAATCAAAGCCACTCGCCGACTGGAGGAAGATCGTGATCCTTCACAAAATACAGCATCAACATTGACTTCACTAGTTTCCAAATCTCCTCTCCCATCTCATCCCAGATCCAACCCACCAACTTGGCACCATCCTGTTGACCTGTCCTACTGGAGCACTTTCCTTCCCACCTATCCGCTCCACTGACCTAGCACAATTACAGCCCTTGTATCCACCTATCGCCTTTCCACTTACCTTTCCCCCTATTTATCTCTCATCCTCCTTCCTCCTCCATATTCCTGATGAAGGACTTATGCCCAAAACGTCAACTCTCCTGCTCTTCGGATGCTGCCTGACCTGTGCTTTTCCAGCATCATCCTTCTTGATTCTGATTCTCCAGCATCTGCAGTCCTCACTTTCTCCTGGGAAGCAGGATATGTCTGTAGAGTGATACAAGGAAGTATTTGGACATGGCCTTATCTGCTATTGATACTATGAGACAGTGAGGCCAAATGGGACGGCAAGGTCAAGCAGGTGATCCTGAATATGGCTTCAAAAGTTTTTATGGAAGGAGAGATTAAAGATGGATAAGAGAACATTGAACTCAGAAGAGGGTGAGATTAATGAACTGAGATGCAGACTGAAATAATTTCATATGAGAAATCACTTTGTTTAGAAATTGAAATAGAAAAGCAGTTAAGATAGTTTATTAAGAAATTTAGCATAGATAGGTGGAGAGAAGAGGATTTTAGAGGAGGAGGAGTGGAACAAAATGAGATGTTCAAAAGATGAGAAAGTTCCAAAGGAAAAAGGGACAGCCCAAGTGACATCTGGTTGTAACAGCCATAAATTACTCAGATAGTGTGGATGAGACAAGCATTAAGATCTGTAGTTGGACAAGAGATTTCAAACAGGAAGAACATATTAAATCCATTCAGCCAGGTCTGTCAAGATGATGATGTCAATGGAATCATTCATAGTAGATTAAAAAAAATTGCAAGGACTTGGCTCATGAGAGAAAATTAACAAACAGAAAAAAACTTAATGCAGAGATTGATGTAAGGGGACATGAGATAGCTTTGGCAAATAGGGTTAAGGGAATACAAAGGAATTCTACAAATACATTAAGAACAAAAGAGTAACTAGGGAGAGAATACGGCCCCTTAATGATCAGCAAGGCTGCCTTTGTTTGGAACCGCAGGAAATAGCTAAGATTCTAAACGATTATTTTGCATCTGTGTTTACTGTGGAAAAGGATATGGAAGGTCGAGAATGTGGGGAAATAAATAGTGACATCTGGAAAAATGTCTATATTACAGGGGTGGTAGTGTTGGACATTTTAAAATGCATAAAGATTGATAAATCCCCAGGACCTGATCAAGTGTACCCTAGAACGCTGTGCGAAGCTAGAAAAGTGATTGCTAGGCCCCTTGCTGAGATGGAGAAAGTGAGGTCTGCAGATGCTGGAGATCAGAGCTGGAAATGTGTTGCTGGAAAAGCGCAGCAGGTCAGGCAGCATCTAGGGAACAGGAGAATCGATGTTTCAGGCATTAGCCCTTCTTCAGGAATGGCTCCTGAAGAAGGGCTAATGCCTGAAACGTCGATTCTCCTGTTCCCTAGATGCTGCCTGACCTGCTGCGCTTTTCCAGCAACACATTTCCAGCCCTTGCTGAGATATTTGTTTCATCAATAGCCGCAGGTGTGATGCCAGAAGACTGGAGGTTGGCTAACATGGTGCCACTATTTAAGAAATGTGGTAAGGAAATGGCAGAGAACTAGTGACTCCGATATCAGTGGTGGATGTTGTTGTTGGAGGGGACAGGATTTATATGCATTTGGAAAGGCAAGGACTGATTAGGGATAGTCAACATGGCTTTGTGCGTGGGAAATCACGTCTCACTAACTTGCTCAAATCTTTTCGTACAAGTAATGAAGAAAATTGATGAATGCACAGCAGTGGACGTGATCTATATGGTCTTCAGTAAGGTGTTCAAAAAGGTTACGCATGGTAGACTGGTTAGCAAGATTAGATCACATGGAATACAGACAGAACTAACCATTTGGATACAGAACTAGCTCAAAGATGGAAAACAGAGGGTGTTGGTGGATGGTTGCTTTTCAGATTGGAGGCCTGTGGCCAGTAGTCCACTGCTTTTCGTCATTTATATAAATCATTTGGATGTGAATATAGATGGCGTACAGAGGAACCTCTATTATCCAGCATTTGATTAACTGAATTTTGGATTACAGAACAAGGTTGCAAGGTCCCGATGCGTGGCTAACTAGGTTATCCAGCATCGATTTTCTGGCATTCAATTAACTGAACAAAATACTCCCTGTCCATGCCCTTCGGATAATCGGGGTTCCTCTGTACTTAGTAAATTTGCAGATAACATCAGAATTGATGGTGTAGCAGATAGCCAAGAAGGTTACCTCAGAGTACAACAGGACCTTGATCAGATGGGACAATGGGCCGAGGAGTGGTAGATGGGAGTTTAATCCAGGTAAATGTGAGGTGCTGCATTTTGGAAAGGGAAATCAGAGCAGGACTTCGATACTCAATGCTAAGGTCCTGGGAGTGTTGCTGAACAAAGAGACCTATGAGTGCAGGTGCATAGCTCCTTGGAAGTGGAATCCCAGGTAGATAGGATAATGAAGACAGCATTTGGTATGCTTGCCTTTATTAGCCAGTACATTGAGTAAAGGATTTGGGAGGTCATGGTGCACCTGTACAAGACATTGGTTAGGTCACCTTTGGAATATTCTGGTCAATTTTGATCTGCATCCTATAAGAAGGTTATTGTGAAACTTGACAGGGTTCAGAAAAGATTTATAAGGATGTTGCTCAAGTTTAAGCTGTAGGGGGAAACTGAATAGGCTGGAACCATTTTCCCTGGAGTGGTGGTAGCTGAGGAGTGACCATATGTAAGTTTATAAAATCAGCAGGGGCTTGGTTAGGGCGAATAGCCAAGATCTTTTCCACAGGGTGGGGAGTTCAAAACTAGAGGGAAGAGGTTTAGGGTGAGAGGGGAAAGATTTATAAGGGATGTAAGGAGCAACGTTTTTACAGAGGGTGGTATATGGAATGAACTGCCAGAGGAAGTGGTGGAGGCTGGTACAATTATAACATTTAAAAGACATGGGTATATAAATAGCAAGGTTTTAGAGGGATATGGCCCAAATGCTGGCAAATGGAATTAGATTAATTTACAATATCTGGATGGCAAGGACGAGTTGGACCGAAGCGAATGTTTTCATGCTGTACAGCTCTATGAATCTGTGACCCTATGTTAGTTGAAATTGAAGTGGATGTATGAATGAAACACAGGGAAATTTGTGTCTGGTTATGTGGCATTACTGAGGATGCATTGATGCTAGATTGTGTGGGAAATAGAATGTAGTCAATTAAAGAGCTCAGGGTTGAAGTCATAAATCCCAGCATAGGTTTAGTTGATGCAGAGTTATGATTGATGCTGGAGGGGTCCACTTAAAAATTGTGGAAGGAGGAATGGGAGAGAACAGCTGAGCAGCTTGTTAATTGCCAACGTTTTTCCAACCCAGCTTGTTTTTAAGCAGTTACGGGTAGCACTCAAGCAATTACGACCAGTCATGTGATTTCTAAGAAACCTTGTTAAAAAAAAATTGCCAGTGTCCAAAGTAAACTTTCAGTAATCTCTTTGAATGAAACCACATCTTATATACCTATAAAACCTAAAACAATTTCCTCATTCTACAAACTTTCAATTTCATGTCCTGCACACAATTTAAATCTGAACTGTCTTTGTAACAATAGGTAAAGATAGTGTGGACTTTTGACAACTCATTCTCCAAGTTTGCAGACAGATGTGGCAGATGAGTGAATTCCTGATGCATTTTTTTCCCATTCTTTGGTACGCTGTGGGCTTTAACAGCAACAACAACAATCAATGCTCCTCCCAAACTGCCCTGGAACTCAGTATTTATTGGGTCTTTTCAGAAGGTTTTTACGAGTCAACCATATTGCTGTAGGTCTGGAGTCATGCTGCCCAGATGAGGCAAGGTTTCTTATTCTGAAGGACAATAGTGAACCAGAAGGCTCACTTTTCACAAGAAACAATGATATTCCCATGGTCACCATTACTAAAGTTAGTTTTCAATTCTAGATTTAACAACTGATTTAAATTTTGCGAGCTGATATGATTGGATTTAAATCTAGATCCCCACAGCACTAACCTTGGTCTCTGGATTCAAATAAAATATTGGACTTGAAACATTGCCAGACAGGAGGCAGAGTAGCCAAAAAACAACTGCCCTGCACAAAACTTGCTTCATGGCTCCACTGGTTACAACAAGTAATTAGCTTAAAATTAGGGCTAAAATGCACCTATAGAGTTGGGAAACCTCAACTGAAATACGAAAGATTTAGGTAAAAAAGAGGCTGTAGGGCTGTAATTGACAAAAGATAGAAATCCATTGCGAGGAGCGAAGGAAGACTGCCCAAGAGTTATTTTGCTGCTGTTACTGCTTATGTACCAAAACCAACAAGTTGTACTGAAATGTCTGTTTCTATATTTTAAAATCTCTGTAATTCTATGTAGGAAAATATCACTTTTTTTGCCAAACACATGCATATCACGTATGAAGTGCAGCGCTAACATTATTTAATAGCAGCAGCGGTGAAACCTTAGGACAACATAGAACAATGAAACTGCTGAAGACTATGTACAGCTACTTGGTGCAACTATTAGACACCATTTAAGGAACAAGAACCAGCATAACAGATGTTAACCACCTGCTTTACATGAGTACTACGTTTATAAAAGCATTTGTGTGGATGTTTATGTTGTATTATGAGACAAAGCTCTGGGTAAATTATTTGTGATCAAACGTGCATAACTAACGTGCTTGATTTGCAGACCGTCAATATTACAAATGCGTGACACAACACATTAGTAGGTATTATATATAATTAAAAGAAAGATAGTTGCTTATTCACCCCACACTTACTTCACCATATTAGTGACAGCTGTGTATTCAGTTCTCTTGCCCGCAAGCTTGAATTTTTAACCCTAAATTTATATGCTGCTCCTTCCGCTGCTAAAACTTCCCCCTTACAATGTCTCTTTGTTGAGATGTGTATCTTTTACCTGGTTATACTCCTGTGAAGAGTCTTAGGGTCATTTTCATTTCTCAAACATACACTATTATGGCTACAAATCTACCAGCATGGAAAACGCAGCCAATATTAATAGCAATAGGAGTCAGCCAGAAAATCTTGAACCTGTTCAGATAATAAAATGATCTTGAACAACAAGCTGTGGCAATTTCAGTGATGCTTTTCAATCAGCTTTGTATTAGCATATGATATCAACACAAACAAAGTGTGAATTATCAGCATTCACACTGTGATTGTAATCTTCATTGTAATACATTTAAAGAGGAAGGAACATTGAGGGGGAGATGCTTTGGTTTCATTTGAAGCTGTCAAACTCCGGTAAAAGCACACCGGCTGGTGGATCTAACTTAGTTCTAGGTTAGTTGAGGAACATGGAAAGAGGATCTTTAATTGAGCTGCTTTCTGAACCTGACTTGACTGGAATTACTTCACATTTAGGTTGATGCATGAGGGAAAGGTCTAACAACCAATACTGGCTTTACTAGCTAAAGTCAAATCAGAGTTTAAAGGATAGGATAGGAATTCACATACATTTGTTCAGATTAAATGATAATTGCATTGAAACCATCTTACAATTTGGTTCAGCTTCAGTGTCATCACTAAGTGTAATTACAGCTGTGAAATATTACTCAAAATCATAGAAAATACTTCAATTAGATTACAAATGAATATAATAACTATAATTCCCAAGTAATTAGAAGCACCATTATTGTGTGCTATTACAGCAAGGTAGTACTGAAAAAATATAATGAACAGAACAATTTTTTTGAACGCAAACATTTCCCATGTGTGTATTGCCTATGGAAATATAACACTGACATGAAATCTTACAAACTCCATAACAGTAATGGTATATTAGAACCATAAGATTAACAAAAACTATTTTAAATTGTGAAAAAAAATTGTGTTAAAAATGCTGTGCTGAATTTTAAGAAAATATTAACACTTATAACCAAGAACTTTGAACTAAGACAGTTAATCCTGACATAACATTGTACATGCACAAAACAAAGCTTTATTGTACAAAACAGCAGGCTTCCATCCAGTTAACTTAAAACTCTGCACAAATTTAAGAAATCTAGCACCATACACTAAATTAAACAATCAAATTCTCTGACCATTTTCAAATCACTTCCCCAAAATACCTAAAACTCTTTGAAGATGATTTGTGATTCAGGATTTATAGTATGTCAGAGTCAGAATGAAAACTGGATCACAAATAAAAGATAAATTGGAAAGATTTGAATGAGATAGCAGCAGAATCATTAAATGTTTGTAATATGGATAAATAGCTTTCACTATATAGGCGATCACTCGTAACTGAATTTCTTTAATTAATGCTGCTCTCTTTATAGCTATCTTCTATTATGTTGCGATACTGGCACAGCCAAATATTTGATAAACAAATTTCTCTTATTGTCTGGATCAGTGAACAAAACAATCCAGAGTATACAAGAAATCCTTAATCTTAAGTATATTCAATGAAAACAAAATCACTGGTCAGGAGAATACTTGAAAGTAAGCAGCTCCCTAAAAGATTAGAATTAAATATTGGACCATACCATGTTTTAGTCAATTGCATTGTTAGCAGTAATACCTAGTTTTAAATAAGGTGGTAAAAGTGGAACAGGATTTCCAAGTGTCATTGAATAAATATTTCTGTAAATTTTCTCCAAGAGGGCGCAATTAAAACTTTTCACTCAATTAAATTGATTTTATCCATTAGAGCATTTCATCCAAAATACATATTTAAATAGATCAGAGTGAGACTGGAAATGGGTGGATGCACAGTTTGGCAGCCATCTCTGTGCCAGTTCGCTGCAATGATCCTGACCACAAAATATTTCTCATAATGGTGGATAGGGTTCTGACTAATTGCCAGGAAACAGCAGCAGCAGCCAATTAAGAACAATTATTCTTAATAATAAGAATATATCAAAATATTCAACCCCAAGAGCTGGAATTTTCAGAGGGTAATCCATGTAGGCTTGGAAATAGCCCTGATTAACAGGGTAGTCTTGACATGAATGGGGAGATGGATGCTTTGTGAATCAGAAGACCCCTTCTTCCTCTTAGATCAATAATGGCTGATGCTTACAGCTGTAGCCACTGGCATCTTCTGGAGAAATTGCTGGTCCAGGATGGCAGAAGCCAGTGATCTTCACAAAAATAAAAAATAAACTTATCTTCATTTCAGCTCTTGCTTGCGATTCTCACAATAGCAACTACCACCTGAGCCAATGGGACTGCCAATCATAGATAGCTAGAGGGTCAACCATTGGCCCTTCAGAGTTGGGTACCTTCTTAGTTTCCCTGACAGGGTGCAAAGCCTGCTCATTGCCATTAATCAGTTTTTTCAATTAAACATCTAGGTGACGATATAATGTGCTGAGAGGATTTGGAACTGAATCAACAGATGGGCTCCAAAGCCAAAACTGAATATTTTGGCCATGTGCCAAATTAATTGTGGAATTATCATGTTTCTCCAAATAAAGGATGAAATATTTGCAGAAAAGGTGCCATTATGGACTTTTGTTTAAAAAAAACTTCAACTTTGTGTAAACACTCACCATGCTTCTGCTTGCAGCATGCGGCCTTCTCAATAACAAAAGTAAAATGCAACTTCGCTTAATTCTTATTCTCTATGTTCACATTAGCAGCTACCACTTTGGCTACTGGGGCTGCTGATCATGGATACCTAAAAGTGGAGATCACTCGCTGATCATTCTTGTGATTTGAAACTAAGTTTTTAATGCTAAATATGTTCTTGAAACTTGGTTAAAATAATTGAACTGAATGTGTAACAACCGTATAGACGCACGTATTAGTAAATGAAAAATTATCAGTTTTTTTTATGAATCATTAAGGAATTTATTCCTCTGCATTTGTTAGTCCTTTAGTTTGTGACCACAGGATATTTTGGTTGACAAAACATTCAGCGTAATCAATAATCCTGAGTGGTTTGATGAGCATATCCTGTTAAATATTAATAGGGAGATGTGGTTGAGAGTGAAAGACACTGGAGTTATCAGGTAGGTATTTCTAAACACATATTAATTCCATGCTAAAACATCAGAAAAGTTATAGTCCTGATATTTAACACAGGAATAGATTCTCAAAGAACAGATGCATGCAATTTCTGCATTCATCCTAAAAATCAGGAAGGAATTCCAACAAATACATTTTCAAAACACCAAGCACACACAGAATAAACCTCTCCTGTCAGGTTTGGAAAGGAACAGTAATATCAAAGGAATATTTGTGAAGAGTCAAAGTCTATTCATTGTATATGTTTTAAAATAAAGAACAAATTACTTAATATTGTTGTTTTTCAAAATTTAATACTACTTTGATGTAATGCAACAATAAAATCCACTACTCAAATGCAAGACAAATTATATTTTATGCTAATATTTGTAAAGCTTAAACAATAATTCAGTATGCAGTTCTTACAAACAGAGATATTTTGTGACAACTGTGGTACAGCACTACTTTGCATCAAAGAGAAATCAATATCAAATTACTTCTCACTTACACTAAATATATAGCATTGAAGCAGGCCATTCAGTCCTAGACTGTGTACTAGTCAGTGCTAACGTGCTGTGAATATCTAGTTCATAGTTCTTGTGATTTAGTTTTCATAAAATTTAACTGCAGAAATAGGATAAATGCAATTCAAGCACATGGAAATCTATTATGCTTATAAGGTTGGGGCTATGTTGCTTTAAGTGTTTAATGAACAACAAGTTAGGATCAGAGAAAGTCAGAAGTCACATGACAGGTTTTCATCCAATAGGTTTATTTTAAATTGCAAGCTTTTGGAGTGCTGCTCCTTAATCAGGTGACATCACTACCTGACAAATGAGTAATGCTTTGAAAGCTTGAGATTTCAAATACAGTAGGTTCTGATATAATGCAATAGTTGTGTTCCCATGTGGTCACTCGTTATAAGAAAATCACGTTATAGCAGCGCCATTTAAACTGTTAGGACCAGGATCATGTTATAGCCTATACAGGTATGGAAAGTTCGCGATCTACAAATCATGGTCTATAGGGTTTAAGACCATTCGGCGCAGCTATTTTGGCATGAGCGATTTGGCACGGCCTGTTTGGCGCAGCCCATTTTGCCGCAGAATTATTTCGGCGCAGCTCATATTTATTCCTTTTCAGGCTTAGTTAAAAGCATTAATGAAAGCAATAAAAATAAAAATGTTTATTCTCTTTAGTAAAAATGTTAAAAAGAAAACAAAATAAAAGAAATAAGATAATTACAAAAAATCTAAAATATGACATTTATTCAAAATTATGGGCAATCCCTCGTAAATACTCAACATCATTACTCTCACTAAATTTTCTTACAAGTGTTTGTATTCGAGCATCTGCTTCCCTGAATTTCTTTAATGGTAGGCGTCCACCGCTTTTTCCAGTTGGAATGTGGAATTTAGATGAAAGAACTTTAAACAATAAGGACAGAACAAACAATCATGCAGAAGCTGCCCACAGGAGATTACAATGCAAACTTGGAGTGGAACATCCAGTTATTTGGAAATTTATTGACAGTTTTCGAAAAGTTCAGAGTGGAAAGGACATTCACTTTGAGCATTTCGTAGCAGGGCACGATATTCCGTTGAAATTAAAGAAATTCAGGGAAGCAGACGCTAGAATACAAACACTCGTAAGAAGATTTAATGAGAGAAATGATGTTGGGTACTTATGAGACATTGCCCATAATTTTGAATAAATGTCATATTTTAGATTTTTCGTAATTAACCTATTTCTTTTATTTTGTCTTCTTTTTAACATTTTTACTAAAATGAATAAACATTTTTATTTTTATTGCTTTCATTAATGCTTTTAACTGAGCCTGAAAAGGAATAAATATGAGCTGCACCGAAATAGTTCTGCGCCAAAATGGGTCTGCGACAAAATGGGCTGCGCCAAACAGGCCGTGCCAAAATGGCTGCGCCGAATGGTCCCACTCCGTGGTCTAAATTCTTCAATTGCGTTATAGTCCATTTGCGTTGAAGAAAGGCACGTTAAAGCAGAACTGATTGTAAACCTGTTGGACTATAGCCTGGTGTCGTGTGATTTCTGATTTTGTCTACCTAGTCCAATACTGGCACCTCCACATTGGGATCAGAGAAAGCAGATGAGTTTGCTGAACTGTGAGATGTATTGACTAGATGCTTGTAGCAATTAGATGTTTGAGAATAGTCTTATGTACCCTGTGGAACTTGATCTCGAAAGAAAAAAATTGGACTACCAAGGTTTGAGCAATCACAAGGTAGTCCAAGTTACACAGGCATTCAAGTCATTCCAAGCTTAGATTTTTGAAAGGGAGAACTTAGTATTCATCACAAAAAAGATGGAAGTTTAATGAGATTTAGTGACCCACAATGTCACTAAGGTTCAGATGGGATGTTTCTTGACTGCATCTGTAATTTAAAGTGCAATCTGTGGTGTGTTCAACCATATTTTATCCTATAAGTCATGAATGTTAAACTCATGAGTTATATATATATAGTATATATGGTTTAGAGTATGTATCTTTCCTGTTCAGTGAAGCCATTAGTCATATTTGGTTATGTTTGTTTAACAAAAAATCTTTGGCATTTAAATTCAACCCAGCCACTTCTTTTATTCTTCTTAATTCTTCTGCACATTTGATTCTGTAAAACATTGTTGTGTTTCATGCACGACGGCAACAACGATCTAGCTTGTCCATTATTCACATAATTGGGTTCATACCAGAATCACCTCCAATTCCATTCAGATTTCAGCATATCTTTCTATTCTCTTTTTTTCACTTTAAATTTTTGATTTTTGATTTTTATCGTCACATACTCAAGTATACTGTACAGGGGTACAGTGAAAAGGGTATAATGTTGCCACAAAAGTTGCCATCCTAGGTACAAGTACAGAGATACAGAATCTTAAGAACAAGGTAGAAAGGAAAAACAAAGTTAAAAGACATAGTATAGCCTTAAAACGTGAAATAAGTTTAAAAGTAATACAGTGCAGACTACCTTAAGTTTAAGTGGTAAATAAAAAAACAAAGCTGAAAGTTCAAACACTACAGTCTTTCTTAAGTACCTAGCCACAGTGGGACTGCACTTTCAGGAATCCCCTCCAGATCACAAGTCCATGATGAGGTCACACCGGGCCAAAAAACTGCCACGTGCCGCTGAAAGCTCACCATGCCAACCTGGTCTACACTGACAGACCAGGAGGTCACACTGTCAGGCTGGGAAGTTACTCTGCCAGCTCTGTGCATGTCCGTGGCCAGGAGAAGAAAGAAGAAAGAAGGAAAAGAGTAAAAAGACTAAAAAAAGGAAACAGATGAACGAGCCATGTCTGAAACGTCCTATTCCACACCATCTTGGATATACATCTGAGCTAACTGTCTCAAACATTTCCTAATTGTTTTCTTTCGAAAAAAAAAGCAAGGAAGCACATCTTGTACTTCTGACCCCTAGAGTCTATTTTTTTCACATGGAAATACTCCCTTCACATGTAAAGACCTTGATCAATTCATACACAATTTGTTTGATCTTTCCTGGACAAATCACACCTGATCTCATTAAAATCGGTCCTCCCCCAGTTTAGAACTTCAATTTTGGATAGATCCTTATTCTGTTCCATAACAATCTTGAATCTAACAAAGTTACGATTGCTATCTACAAAATGCTCTCCCACTTATACTTGAACTAACTGCCTAGCTTCATTTCCTAAAAATTAAGTCCAGAACCACACTGTCCCTTGTAGAGCTTTCAACATACTGGCTTAAAACAGTCTCTTGCAAGTATTTTAAGAGTATTCCACACCCTATAAACCTTTCACATTATGACTACTCCAGTTAATCCTATTACTTTTACACTTCTCTGAAATTTGCCTATGTATCTGGTCTTTTATTTCTCGATGACTGTTAGGGAGCCTACAACACACTCCCAGCAATGTGATGGCTCCTTTTTGGTTTCTTATCTACTCATATCGCTTCACCTGAGAATACTTTTAAGATGTCATTCCACTTTACTGTTGCCATTGATTCCCTGATCAAGACTGCAACACCCCATCCTCTTTTACCTCCTTCCCTGTTGTGCTGGAATATCTTTGACGACAGAGCCACCAATCCTGCCCCCTTTTCAACCATGTCACAAGGAAAGCAATACAAACTGTCATGTTTTAATTTGTGCCCTCAACTCATATGCCTTGTTTATCAGACTCCTTGCATTAAAATAAATACTATTCAAACTTGTCAAAATCCCTTGTGACTTCACTGGTATATGGTCTCCATGCCTTTTTCAGTCATTTGCTGTGTCTTCTAACTTTGACCATTCATCTCTCCCTGTTAAACAATTTCT
Source organism: Chiloscyllium plagiosum (assembly GCF_004010195.1). Classification (NCBI taxonomy): domain Eukaryota; kingdom Metazoa; phylum Chordata; class Chondrichthyes; order Orectolobiformes; family Hemiscylliidae; genus Chiloscyllium; species Chiloscyllium plagiosum. Next base: position 55,217,196 of record NC_057713.1, on the reverse strand, counting down.
GTGGATCCTACAGTCTGGAGACTTAAGTTATTTCAGCTTGGCAAAATGTGACTAGTGGAGTTTTGCCAGAGGCATGGAGAGAAATCACAGGTTCTGGTGTTCCTCCTCTCGAACACCACAAGCAACCATTCCATGCATAAATGCATACATCTTGAACTAACAGTAACATATACGACCTAACACTAACATGATGCTTGGTTTTATTTCCATGTTTAAAAATGGCAAACGATTCCATTAAATTAATACTAACCAATTCACCTGCAATACTGTGCTATTTCTTTGTATATAATTGGGCTTTGAAAATCACAGGACGCAAACCAAAATTACATCCTGATAGTTTGTGAATTTTAAATTCCTACTTTAAAATATACAAAGATCACAAAGATACTGGATTGCCAGAAAAATGCAGCTGGCTCACTGTCGGAGGGGTTGTTTAAAATATCAAACCATTCCTTTAAATTAGCATGAACCAATTCACCTGCAATACTGTCATTTTTATCCATATACTGTAATTGGGCTTTGAACATCACAGCATGAGAATCAGAATTGCACCCTTGCAGTTAGTGAATTTTAAATTCCCACTTAAAAATATACAAAGAGCATGAAGTTATTGGATTGCCAGAAAAATGCAGATGGTTCACTGTTGGAGGGATTGTCTTATGAGGGGAGGTTGAATAGATTAGGCCTATATTCATTGAAATTTAAAAGAATGAAAGACGGCCTTATTGAAACATACAAGATTCTTAGGGACTTAAAAGAACGGATGCAGAAAGATTGATTTTTTAATGGAGATGAAGAGGAACTTCTTCTCTCAATTTGTGGAATTTTTTTCTTAAATTCAGGAAATTGGAAAAGCTGCATCATAGGTATATTCAAGACGGAGGTACACAGACTTTTTTTTAAATCACTAAGGGAATTAACGTTCATCGGATAAAGACAGGAAAATGGAATTAGGGCTATCAGATCAGCCATGATCTCATTGAATAGAAGAATAGACTCAATAAGCTAAACAGCCTATTGCTGCTCCTACACCTTATGATCTCTTAGGGAAGGAAACATGCTGTCCTCACCCAGTATGGGCCAAAACACCCCACATTAACATGCTTCGTTTAACTGCCTTCTCTGATGAAACAGTCAGCAGTTTCCATCCTGGTATCTGATTTCAACTGAATGTCGACTATGACATTGGCTATCTTTCTATGCCTCAGTGAAGCATCTCCAAGACTTAAGTTCAGCAATAATTCGTTTAGATTCCAACAAGGAATCAAAGAACACACTCTCAGTAGCCTTCTTTTCCTCACACAGAAGACCTACCTGGAGACTGTCAACTCAACAACCTTCCTTTCAAAGGCAAAATCTGATCAGTGAGAACAAGTGGAAGTCAAATCCTTGCCCACCTGTGTTTCTCTCAGAGGAAAATGTGAGGACTGCAAATGCTGGAGATCAGAGTCGAGAGTGGGGTGATGGCAAAGCACAGCAGGTCAGGCAACATCCGAGGAGCAGGAGAATCGATATTTCGGGCAGGAGCTCATTCCTGATGAAGGGCTCTTGCCTGAAACGTCAATTCTCCTGCTCCTCGGAGGCTGTCTGACCTGGTGTGCTTTTCCAGCACCCCACTCTCGAATGTGTTTCTCTTCTGCCTGCTTGTTTGACTTGATATCTTCTGCTACCAAAACATAATTTCAATCCAGCCGTAAACAGAATGTTCAGCGATAAATCGAAGAAAGCTGGGTATTGATATATTCCCTGTCTGACAATCTAAAACTTTGCTTCATACCTGCCTGGTCAGTTTCTCCTACGTAGTAAGACTGACCACACTGGATGGTCAAATTAAATATGCAGCATGCAAGAATGCGTTCCAGCATGAAGAAACCTCCACTGACTGAACAGTTGTATCGTGGGTTTAAGTGGCTATGCAAGTGGTTGCTTCAGCTTTTGTTGTCAACTGGTTCTCTCAGAATTCAAATCATCTCAACAAATCCAAATGTGCAGAATTGGACCTTCTTGTCAGAAATAAGAGGCTTAACAGACTCAAATTTTACCTGTATTATCCACTAAGCTTGAATGAAGATATTTCAGTCATCCAAGGAGCATAATGTATACCGAAAACAGCTCATGGTACCTTTAATGGGGTGATGCTGGCATAGGACAGCAAGTGAGAAACCTAGGACTGGTAGAGAATACAACAGCCTGCATGTCAAAACAAATTGCCACATGGACTTGATCACTCACTCCAGAGCCATCAGAAAATTAACCTTTCAGCTCAGCGAGCAAACCTACATCCAGAACCTCAACCTGCGCTACAATTCTTCTCAAAGCTCACTAAGAAATTGAACTGCTAGAAGTCAGAAGTGTGATGGAATATCCATGTACAGCGCATCATCCGCCGTCACTTCCGCCACCTCCAAACAGACCCCAGCACCAGGGATATATTTCCCTCCCCTCCCCTATCAGCTTTCCGTAGAGACCACTCCCTCCGCGACTCCCTTGTCAGACCCACACCCCCCACCGACCCAACCACCACTCCCGGCACCTTCCCTTGCAACCGCAGGAGGTGCAACACTTGCGCCCACACCTCCCCCCTCACTCCTCTCCAAGGCCCCAAAGGAAACTTCCATATCCGCCACAGATTCACCTGCACCTCCACCCACATCATCTACTGCATCCGCTGCAGCCGGTGTGACCTCCTCTATATTGGGGAGACAGGCCGCCTACTTGCGGAGCGATTCAGAGAGCACCTCTGGGCCACCCGGACGAACCAACCCAACCAACCTGTGGCACAGCATTTCAACTCACCCTCCCACTCCACCGAGGATATGCAGGTCATTGGACTCATCCACCGCCAAACCACAACAACCCGACGGTCGGAGGAGGAGCATCTTATCTTCCGACTGGGAACCCTCCAACCGCAGGGGATGAACTTGGACGTCACCAGTTTCTTCATCCCCCCTCCCCCCACCTTGTCTCAGCCGGATCCTTCCAGCCCGGCACCGCCTTCCTGACCTGCAGTCTTCTTCTTGACCTCTCCGCCTCCACCCTACTCCGACCTATCACCCTCACCTTGACCTCTTTCCACCTATCACATTTCCAACGCCCCTCCTCCAAGTCCCTCCTCCCTACCTTTTATCTTCTCCTGCTGAACACTCTCTGCTCATTCCTGAAGAAGGGCATGTGCCCGAAACGTCGAATCTCCT
>NC_057713.1:55206446-55213358 GCF_004010195.1 Chiloscyllium plagiosum | reverse complement strand
CGCTTCAAACTGATGCTGGAAGGCTAGTGATGGGAGATAAGGAAATAGCAGGAGAGCTTAATAAGTACTTTGCATCAGTCTTCATAGTGGAAGACAAGAGTAATATCCCAACAATTAAAGGGAGTCAGGGGTCTTCAAACTGATGCTGGAAGGCTAGTGATGGGAGATAAGGAAATAGCAGGAGAGCTTAATAAGTACTTTGCATCAGTCTTCATAGTGGAAGACAAGAGTAATATCCCAACAATTAAAGGGAGTCAGGGGTCTGAGTTGAGCATGGTTGCCATTACAAAAGAGAAAGTGCTAGATAAGCTAAAAGGTCTTAAAATTGATAAATCTCCTGGCCCCGATGGGAAACATCGTAGAGTTCTGAGAGAGGTGGCTGAGGAAATAGCGGAGGTGTTGATTGAGATCTTTCAAAAGTCACTGGAGTCAGGGAAAGTCCCGGATGATTGGAAGATCACTGTTATAACCCCCTTGTACATGAAAGAATCAAGACAAAAGATGGAAAGTTATAGGCCAATTAGCCTAACCTCGGTTGTTGGTAAAATTCTAGAATCCATCATTAAGGATGAGGTTACTAAATTCTTGGAAGAGCAGGGTCGGAGTCTACCTGGACTTCCAAAAGGCCTTTGATAAGGTGCCACATGGGAGGCTGCTGAGCAAGGTGAGGGCCCATGGTGTTCGAGGTGAGGTACTGGTATGGATTGAGGATTGGCTATCTGACAGAAGGCAGAGAGTTGGGATAAAAGGTTCTTTTTCGGAATGGCAGCCGGTGACAAGCGGTGTCCCGCAGGGTTCAGTGTTGGGGCCTGCAGCTGTTCACATTATATATTAATGATCTGGGTGAAGGGACTGGCATTCTAGTGAAGTTTGCCGATGATACAAAGTTAGGTGGACAGGCAGGTAGTACTGAGGAAGTGGGGAGGCTGCAGAAGGATCTAGACAGTTTAGAAAAGTGGTCCAGGAAATGGCTGATGGAATTCAATGTGAGCAAATGCGAGGTCTTGTACTTTGGAAAAAAGAATACAAGCATGGACTACTTTCTAAACGGTGAGAAAATTCGTAAAGCCAAAGTACAGAGGGATCTGGGAGAGCTAGTTGAGGATTCTCTAAAGGTAAACATGCAGGTTGAGTCCGTGATTAAGAAAGCGAATGCAATGTTGTCAATTATCTCAAGAGGGTTGGAATATAAAAGCACCGTTGTGCTACTGAGACTTTATAAAGCTCTGGTTAGGCCCCATTTGGAGTACTGTGTCCAGTTTTGGTTCCCACACCTCAGGAAGGACATACTGGCACTGGAGCGTGTCCAGCGGAGATTCACACAGATGATCCCTGCAATGGTAAGTCTAACATATGAGGAACGGCTGAGGATCCTGGGATTGTATTCATTGGAGTTTAGAAGATTAAGGGGAGATCTAATAGAAACTTACAAGATAATACATGGCTTGGAGAGGGTGGATGCTAGGAAATTGTTTCCATTAGTCGAGGAGACTAGGACCCGTGGACACAGCCTTAGAATTAGAGGAGGTAAATTCAGAACAGAAATGCGGAGACATTTCTTCAGCCAGAGAGTGGTGGGTCTGTGGAATTCATTGCCGCAGAGTGCAGTGGAGGCTGGGATGCTAAATGTCTTCAAGGCAGAAATTGATAAATTCTTGATGTCACAAGGAATTAAGGGCTACAGGGAGAATGCGGGTAAGTGGAGTTGAAATGCCCATCAGCTATGATTGAATGGCGGAGTGGACTCGATGGGCCAAATGGCCTTACTTCCGCTCCTAGGTCTTATGGTCTTATGTAAAAAAAAATTAAACATTGAAAAGTAGTTATTGTCTGATAATTTAAATGTTCTATTAAATCCAGCAAAAATGACCAATTGTTACATGATGGATCAAGTGAAAGGAAAATGTACTGTTTCAATATTCTTACGCTTTCTACATTCATTACTCCTATTTGCCGACCTAGATCAAGTCCTTTGCTCAATGTCTGCTTCATCTGGAGCAATTTTCTTGGCAGGTTTTGTCAACAGAGGTTTGTCATTGCATTCCACTCACTGGAGTAGGATGAGGAATTTGGTCCTACGTCTATTGCAACTAGAACTGGAATGAAATGCACACTGTTGGCATTATTCCGAACAACAAGCTAAAACTGAATTTCCAGCCACCTTTGTTACCTTAGTTTAAAATTTGGTTTAAATCAGCTAAGAAGTAGACACCCCTGCATCTCCATACGCGTTTATCCATGGAATTAAAGGAGCTAATGTGAAGACTTTTTGTACCCTTTTAAAATTCTGAGGTACTAATTTCAAGTACATATATTTTCTATTGAACTTTATTCAATATATTTTTTTAACCATTCTTTTCATGAAACGGTCCTGATTTAACAAATGTTAACTTAGAGACACAGACTAGTGAGACAAAGGAAAAGTGCAGAAATTTACATACGTTGGAGATGAACTGGCAATAGTTTTTCAAAATAAAAATGTGGCATGACATCATACACACCAGACAGATGAAACTTAAATAACAAAGGCAGTACCAAAAAGCAGCAGGTGCTCACGTCCTGTCAAACATACTGCACTCAAGCATAATTTACTCATAGACCATCATAAGCATGAAAGGCCGGCAATAATCAGAACTCCAAAAAGAGGGATTATATTTTAGAATTAAATTTCTGTGGATCACAGACTGAAGCAGGAAGGAATAGACCACAATATGTCTTAAAGAATGCTAACTACTGTCAAAACAAAGTAGTTCCATTTTTGGTAACCAGAAGTCAACCAATTACAGGCTGAACTGATAGCAAGACTGAAGAAAATAACATCAAAATCTAAATGTGAATAATAGATGTCCCAACTGACAAGATTTACATAATTGTGAAGGATTTATTCCCAATAAATATAAACAATTTAAGTTAATGATCATAAGAAAATATTTATAGAGTTCATGAATGGTGACAAATATTTCCTGAGCAAAAAAGTCTAAAAGTGCAATAAAGAATCAACAACCTATCTCAAAAGATCTCAGGTCAGATGACGTATCATTCAAAAGAATACCAACCATTATCTTTTGAAGCTGACAGTGAGAATCTCCAAATCATGTGTTAGTTTATCATTATTTCACAACCCAAAAAAAAAGTTGTTTTCACTGTGCTCAGAGAATAGGAACAAGAGTTCGAAGCACATAGAGCTAGTCATCCAAATAATACTTTCTGCCAGTGCTCATTTTTCACAAGGTTAATCCAGAAAAATTCAATGAAATACTGAGTGACACATAGAAGCGCTTTTGTTTAGTGCTCGTCTCCAAATAAAGTAAGTGGAAAAATATGCTGCTAAAATAGATGTTTGCATATATCAGACACAGAGTCATACAGCACGGAAATAGACCCTTTGATCCAATCAGTCCATGCTAAACATAATCCCAAACTAAACTAGTCCCACCAGACTGTGCTTGGCCTATATCCCTCCAAACCTTTCCTATTCATGAACTTATCCAAATGTCTTTTGAAAATTGTAATTGTACCTGCGTCCACCACTTTCTCTGGCAGTTCATTCCACACACGAGCCATTCTGTGTAGAAGAGTTATCTAACATATCCTTTTTAAATCTTTCTCCTCTCATCTTAAAAATATACACCTTAGTTTTGAAATTCCCCACTTTATGTAAAATACCTTATCATTTACCTTATCTGTAACCCACATGATTTTATAAACCTCCATAAGGGTCAGCCCTTAACTTGCTGCACTCCAGTGAAAACAGTTCAAGCCTGTCCAGTCTACTTTTGTATCTCAAACATTCAATTCCTGGCAACATCATGGTAAATCTTTCCTGGACCCTCTCCAGTTTAATAATATCCTTCTTACAACAAGCACAGGGTGACCAGAACTGGATACAGTACTGTACTCAAGAACAGACCTCACCAATGTCCAGTACAATCTCAACATGACTTCCCAACTCTGAAGCTGACACCATCCTTCTATCATCTCATTGAAGATTGGACAGAGCCATCTAAGTGCACCACACTGCATAAAATTTAGCTACTTTGGAAAAAAGAAGAAATTAAGAGTTCAGACTATGAGTTAAATGAAACATGAACAATAGTTACACCACACAGTCATATTAGTGATAAGTGATTTCAGGATTTTATTGAATTCACAATGGCTCATGTTCTTGCTCCACCCTAAGTTATGCACTAAAAAGATACTTGTGAATATATGCATTAGGTCTTCCATGCCCAACTGGAAAGACTTTTTTTGACACTATTGATTTTCTTGATTCCTAAAATACTGTGCCTACAAAAGCTGGTCAGTGGCTCGAACTTCTGTGGTTAGTAACTCAACTCCTGGCTCCCTATTGCCTGTTCATCTTCCACAAGGCACAAGTCAGGTATGTAACAGAATACCCTCTGCTTGCCTGAATGGGTGAAACTCCAACAACACTCAAGAAGCCTGACACAATCAAGGATAAAAGCAGACTGCTTGAAGGGTATCCCATCAACAAGCTTCAACATTCACTCCTTTACCTACCAACAGACTCAGCAACAGCTTCTTCCCCACTATTATCAAACTTATGAAGGGACCTCTTATACATCAGAGGTGATCTTTCTCTGCACTCTCTCTGTAGCTGTAACACAATATTCTGCATTCTGTTCTATTACTTTTGGAAGGTACGATTTGTCTGGATATTAGGAAAAATAAAATTTTTCACTGTATCTCAGCATGTGACATTATTAAATCAAATCAAATAAAACCACTGCTGCTCACATCATGTAAGTCATCTAAAAATGCATTGCAGTATTTCACCCAGGTATTTTTTGACAGCACCTTTCAACCCACAGACTCTACCATGAAGAAGGGTAAGGAAAGCAGATGCGTGAGAACATCACCACCTGCAAGTTTCCTTCCAATCATCCTGACTTGGAACTCTATCGTCATTCCTCCACTGTTACAAGGTCAAAATCCTGGAATTCCCTTCCGAAGAGCACTGTGGGTGGGACTACACTTCAGGGACTGGAACAATTCAAGAAGGTAGTTTACTATCAACTTCTCTAGGGCAACCAGGGATGGGAATAAATGCCAGCCTACCAAACAATGATCCCATCCCAGAAAAGAACAAAATACAAAGTTCTTTCATGATTTTCAAATATTTCAAAGTGCTTTAAGCCAATGAAATACTTTCTGAAATGTGGTCAGTGTGTGTGGTGACCAACATGGTCACAGCAAATTCCCACAAAAAGTGATGACCTGTAACCTACTTTGTGATATTCACTGAAGGATAAATAATGACCGAAATACTGGAGCTAATTCTTCCTTTCATCTTCAGAATATCATCATCAGATCTTTCCAGTCCATCCTTGCTTGGATCTTGGATTAACAACTCAACCAAAAGATGGTCCCTCTGACAATATTGTACTCAGAGTCATATAGCATGGATACATATCCTTTGGTCCAACTCATCCATGCCAACCAAGTTCCTCAAACTAAACTAGGTCCACTTGCATGTGTTTGGCCACATCCCTCTAAATGTTTCCTGTTGATCTACCTGCCCAAACCTCTTTTAAATATTATAAATGTACCTGGATCTACCACTTTTTCTGGCCATTCATTTACCCTACCTAAATGCTGCCCTTCAAGTCTCTTTCAAATCTTTCTCCTCTCATCTTATAAATATGCCCTCTGGTTTTGAACTCCCCTACCCTAGGAAAAGGAATTTTGCTATTCATCTTGTCTATGCCCCGCATGATTTTATAAACCTCTAAGGCCACACCCTAACCTCCTGCACTCGTCAGAAAAGTCCCAACCCTATTCAGCCTCTCCCTCTCTCTGAAACCCTCCAGTCCTGGCAACATCCTTTAAAATCATTTCTGAACCCTGTCCAATTTAATAATATTCTTCCAATAGCAGGGCGACCAGAACTTACATAATACTCCAAAAGTAGTCTCACCAACATCCCAACTCCTCTAGTCAATGGTTTGAGCAACGAAGGCACGCATGCGAAACACCTTAACCAGCCTGCCTTCCTGCTCCCTCAGTCATGCATTGACAGGCCTGATTTTGGTGCTCAAACTCTAGAATGGGATTTTAACCAGGAACCTTGGAATCAAAGACACGGTGACCAACTGCATCACAGCTGAAAAATTTAAAAGGACAATGGTAAACAACTTCTCAGCCTTTGTTTCAAATTGAATAAATTGGAAATAAAGTAAGGGACATCAAATATTAAATACAGGCTTATTCTTTGACTTTTTTTGATACTTATAATGGAATGATTTTCTTTAAGTATTTAATTGTTTTCTATTTTAAGGAATTTTAGAACATTGTGAGAAATTACAGGATAGATCTCTGGTGCAATTATTTTTCAAAGAACTAAACATCTAATTTCTCCCCCAAGATATACAAAAGTCTAATACACTTCCTTACTGCAATGGATTTAACTTAACTGTTGGTGAATTCAATACCTAGAATTTCATAGAGTCATAGAAATGTACAGCATGGAAACAGACCCTTTGGTCCAACCCATCCATGCCGACCAGATATCCCAACCCAATCTAGTCCCACCTGCCAGCATCAGGCCCATATCCCTCCAAACCCTTCCTATTCATATACCCATCCAAAAGCCTCTTAAATGTTGCAATTGTACCAGCCTCCACTACTTCCTCTGGCAGCTCATTCCATACACTCACCACCCTCTGCATGAAAAAATTGCCCATTAGGTCTCTTTTATTTCTTTCCCCTCTCAACTTATACCTATGCCCTCTAGTTCTGGACGCCCCGACCCCAGGGAAAAGACTTTGTCTATTTATCCTATCCATGCCCCATATAATTTTGTAAACCTCTAAGGCCACACCTCTGCCTCTGACGGTCCAGGGAAAACAGCCCCAGTCTGTTCAGCCTCTCCCTATAGCTCAAATCCTCCAA
>NC_057713.1:55201234-55206354 GCF_004010195.1 Chiloscyllium plagiosum | reverse complement strand
AGATCCTGTTGTAATCTGAGGTAACCCTCTTCGCTGTCCACTACACCTCCAATTTTGGTGTCATCTGCAAACTTACTAACTGTACCTCTTATGCTCGCATCCAAATCATTTATATAAATGACAAAAAGTAGGGGACCCAGCACCGATCCTTGTGGCACTCCACTGGTCACAGGCCTCCAGTCTGAAAAAAAAAGCCTCCACCATCACCCTCTGTCTTCTACCTTTGAGCCAGTTCTGTATCCAAATGGCTAGTTCTCCCTGTATTTCATGAGATCTAACCTTGCTAGTCAGTTTCCCCTGGGGAAACTTGTCGAACACCTTACTGAAGTCCATATAAATCACATCTACTGCTCTGCCCTCATCAGTCTTCTTTGTAACTTCTTAAAAAAAAACTCAATCAAGTTTTTCTTGGACCCAGTGCACTCTAAAGGATTGTTGTCATGATTATTTGCAGTTGGTGGAGTAATTCAATAAGGAATTAAGGATCATCAACATGAAGTTTCACAGGTATGTACTAGAAAATCCTAAAGGCAAATCCTAGCACTAGTATGTCGGTCAAAGAATGCTGAAACAAATGCATATTTAAGTCAAGAGCAACCTCTTGGGATTTCGGTGACAATACATACAACTGGAAACTCAGAGTCATCTAGGGTTTCATGCATCACTGATAATGTGATTGTTGCAAAAGATTTGAGGCCTCTTTTGGAATGTTGGAACTATCAGCAGAGTCTGCTGACACATAGTCACTTGAGTCTGAACATATATTGTACACTAATCCAGAAACATTCATGTTCTCAATCCCAAAAATAATAAAAAAACTGAGAACACAGGAAAGAGGGGAGAGTGAGCATGCATGTGTGTGTGTGTGTGTGTGTGGGGGGGGGGGGGGGGGGTGAAGACATTGGGGTGGGACAGAAGATGATATGGGGAGTGAGAATGTGGAAGGACAGGAAAGAGGAGAGTAAGAACATGCAGGCAGTGAGGAAGGGGTGTTGAGGATAATGAGGATGGGGGAAGGTGTTTTCCAGGCCTGCATTTTCACCTTCCACCTCCCCCACCATTCCTTCAAGCCTAAAGGTATGATTACATCAAATTTTGATAACCATAAGACAAAGTCAGCATAAACAAAAATAATGCCAGCATATTAGTAAAATGTTTGTTTCTGAAGTCAGGAGCACACTGAATGCATTACATCACTGAAAGGAGTTATAATATTACAATTTCTGTACAATAATAAGCATACAATTAAAAGCCTACACACTATAATGTCATTGGGATATGTACCATGGTCCAACAGATGCAAAATTCAAAATGTAGGATGACACGACAGATGAAGGGAAAAACAAAAACTTGGAGCATTAACAGAAAATGCTGGAAATAAGAAACAGATCTGCATCTTAAAGGGAAAGACAAGTTAATATTTTGGGTGAAGGTCAATGATAAGAGAGAGAGAATATCAAGGTCTATAGCGGAGAAGAAAATTAATCAATTGCACAAAACATTAAATGGAAGAGATGAAGCAACCATTCAAAATAGGGCAAAAGAAATAAGCTTAATTTAGTGAAAAATACACTTAAAATAAATAAGAGAAGTCTTTGATCAGAGAGAAAGACAAAAGATAAATGACAAGATGGCAAAGTAATTTAAGATGTAGTTTAATTCTGAGATGGGAAAAGTTACATGACTAGAGGAATGTGCTTCAATGTGCAGAATGTCCTTCAGCTTGACTGATTCTTCTACTCGCATGAAAAACACACATTAATACAGATGGGAACTATATCCGAAAAAGTTAAATCATTGCTCAGCACAAAAAGGAATTTTAAAAATGCCAAAACAGGTGATTCAATGATGTTCCACTCTTGTAAATATTGCAACTTTTAAAAAAAGGCAAAGGTCAGATTTTGCATTTCATTATATTCTCAGGACACATCAGTGAAAAATGATCAATAGTTCAGCTTCCCTGGAAATAAATTGATTGAGGCCAAAATATCTAAGCTCTTGCAGAAACGGAATAGATGTTCCCAAATATAGAATACAAATGTTACACCTATTTTCAATGCTGTACATTGTTATTGTTGTTTAAACAAGTAATCAAATTAGTCAGATGCTCTGGTTTCTCCAGAAATTAACCCAATGCACCAACTGTATTTAGCCTTTGGTTTGCTTGAAGAAAAACTGCTATAATATTTAACTCTAAAAGTGGAAATAACATGGAATGTTGTCAAGTTGTACTTCAATTTTGAAATGGTTATTTAGTTATGAAAAAAATACATACTGATGTGAATTAGTTTCACATGCATTCATCTCTTTATCAGCCCAATTTGGACACAAGAGCTTTTGTCTCAGTATTTAGACTTTTGATTTAGATTTCTTTAGTTTATTTTTCTTTAGTTTAGCATAATTTTCCCTTGCACATACAAAAATACATGATTCATTGCATAAATGATGAAAAATTGTCATACTTTTTAATTAGGCATTCTACTTAATGTGCAAGACAATGACTATTGAGAAATAGTTTTCTCAAATTCTATGTGGCTATTCTCTATTCTGACTAATTTCCTTTCTTCCTCTGTGACACATTTACTGAGTATGTCTAATTATATATATATTATATATATAAAAACACAAAAAATGTGCTCTTTTAGTTTGCAGTCAGTCATAAGGATTGGGGAGTGGTAGTGGTGAAGGGTGTCTTTGCATTTGTGTTTGATTTGAGTGTTCAATCAAGATACAGCTTTCCAAGATAAAAACAAATCTTAGTTATCCTGAGCACTAAAATGACCGAAAATATATATTTTTTAACATTAGTTAGCACATGTACTTGCCTAATGTTCTGGAACAAGTTATGAACTTTTTAAACAAAAATTATTTTCTATTGCCCAAAATCCCATGACCCCATGTATTCAGCTATCCTTTCAAATGGGGTTCAAGCTGGAAATTCACAAATGAGATTGGGGGAACTCTGAGTCTAGGATATCAATCAATATTGGATGGAATGTTAAGCGTGACTTGTACGGCAACAAAACAGCTTTGCATAAACTGGCAAAAAATGAAATAACCCAAAGAAAGTTTTCTTCTAATAACGGATAACTGGAATCGAAATGTTAACTCTTGGTTTTCTTTCTGCAGATGCTGCCAGACCTGCTGAATTTGTCCGTCAAAAGATAAAAGTAAGGTTTAGGACTTCAACCAGACTCCGAATTCCTTTAAGTGTATGTATTTATTCATGCATCTCTGATATTAAAGATCTTGTATACAATGATATATCAATAATTTGCTACTGAATAAACAAAATATACTCAGCTACCGACAAAACTAAATCAATACACAAATACTGAAAAACTTCATAACAGAGTTCAATGGTGCATAATGAGAACTAACATTATGTAATTGTTCAATACTGTGTTAACCTTTAGAGGATAAGCAAGGAGGCAGGGAAAATGCTTGAAAATGAAATCAGAATGAAAAAACTAGTGGAATGTGGCAACATATGAAAAGTGCACGACTGAAACAGCTAATTATCATGTGATCTCTTTGTTCGCTGCAAAAGTCAGAAATTGCTTTCATTGCATCTCAAAACCAAAAACAATGCACATTATCAAAGCAATGAGAATATTATCTGTCAAAGAGTTTTTGGAGCAAAACAGTAACAGAAAATCTAGTAACCTGTATCTTGTCTTTATACTGAATATTGCAGGTAGGTTAGCCTCAGGAAACAAATCATTGGTCACTTTTATATTTCTGTCACATGATAAGATAGCAGTCTTGTTGAACACGTATCATCAAGAGATTTCCTGTGCCATAAAGTTGAAGGAGAGAAATCTTCTGGGATTAAATTTATATATTGATACTTGAGAATTGAAATAAAAGGGGACAGCAGCAGCATAGGAAATTCAAGTGCCCCAACTTAAGTTTATATCACTGTCAAATTTGCACGCAACAAACTGAGCCTCACCAAAATCAGCCCAATACATCCTGCTAATCTGGTGAATTAGTAGAAAAAAAAGAGATTTGGTTTGATTTATTATTGTTACATGTACCGAGCTACAGTGAAAGGTATTGTGATGTATGCTAACCAGACAAATCACACTTTGCATAAATACATCAGGGTAATAGAACAGAAACAAGAAATAGTGTTACAGCTACAGAGAAGGTGCAAAGAAAGATCATAATATTGTAAGACATAGGAGCAGAAATTAGGCTATTCAGCTCATTGAGTCTGCTCCGCCATTCAATCATGGCTGCTAAGTTTCTCAACCCCATTCACCCGCTTTCTCCCAATAACCCTTGATCCCCTTTACAATCAAGAATCTATCTATCTCCGTCTTAAATATAGTCAATGACCTGGCCTCCTCAGCCTTCTGTGGCAATGAATTCCATAGATTCACCACACTCTGGCTGAAAAAGTTTCTTCTTATCTCTGTTCTGAAAGGTCTTCCCTTTACCTAAGGCTATGCCGTCGGGTCCTCGTCTCTCCTACCAACATCATCCTAACATCGACTCTGACCAAGTCATTCAGTATTCTCTAAGTTTCAAATAGATCCCCCTCATCCTTGTAAACTCCACCAAGTATAGACCCAGAGTCCTCAAATGTTCCTCATATATTAAGCTGTTATTTCCTGTTACCATTCTCGTGATTGTCCTTTGGACACGCTACAGAGCCAGTACATCCTAAAGCTGTGCACAATACTGCAAATGTGGTGTGATCAAAGCCTTAGACAGCCTCAGAAGTACATCTCTACTTTTAGATTCAATTCCTCTCAAAATAAATGCCATCATTGCATTTGACTTCTTAACTCCTGACAGAAAAGTGAGGACTGCAGATGTTGGAGACTAGAGTTGAAAAATGTGGTGCTGGAAAAACACAGCAGGCCAGGCATCATCCAAGGAGCAGGATAATCGACGTTTCGGGCATAGGCCCTTCTTCAGGGATGAGGCTGGTGTGCCAAGTGGGCTGAGATAAAAGGTAGGGCGGAGGGAATTTGGGGGAGGGGCGCTGGGAATACGATAGGTCTAAGGAGGTGAGGGTGAGAGGGATAGGCCGAACAGGGAGTGGGGCGGAGAGGTCTGGAAGAAGATTGCAGGCCAAGAGGGCGGTGCTGAATCCGAGGGTTGGGAGT
>NC_057713.1:55176853-55201020 GCF_004010195.1 Chiloscyllium plagiosum | reverse complement strand
CCAGGAGTGGAGGTTGGGTTGGTGGGGGGTGTGGACCTGACGAGGGAGTCGCGGAGGGAGTGGTCTCTCCGGAACGCTGATAGGGGTGGGGAGGGAAATATATCCCTGGTGGTGGGGTCTGTTTAGAGGTGGCGGAAATGACAGAGGATGATACGATGTATCCGGAGGTTGGTGGGATGGAAGGTGAGGACCAGTGGGGTTCTGTCCTGGTGGCAATTGGAGGGGCGGGGTTCAAGGGCGGAGGTGTGAGAAGTGGAGGAGATGCGGTGGAGAGTATCGTCGACAACTTTGGAGGAGAAATTGTGGTCTTTGAAGAAGGAGGCCATTTGGATTGTTCGGTAGTGGAATTGGTCCTCCTGGGAGCAGATGCGGCGGAGGCGAAGGAATTGGGAATATGGGATGGTGTTTTTACAGGGGCAGGGTGGGAGGAGGTGTAATCTAGGTAGCTGTGGGGGTCGGTCGGTTTATAGTAAATGTCTGTGTTGAGTCGGTTGCCCGAGATAGAAATGGAGAGGTCTAGGAAGGGGAGGGAGGAGTCTGAGTGGCCCAGGTAAATTTTCTCAAATTCACAAGCATCCAAACGCTTGTGCAGCCTCCTCAATGCTACTGTCCCTCTACCTATCTTTGTCTCATCTGCAAACTTCACCAGAATGTCCATAGTTCCTTCATCTAGATCGTAAATGCATAAAGTGAAAAATTGTGGTCCCAAAACTGAGCTTTGTAGAACAACTGTCACCAGCTGCCACCCTGAGAAGGATCCTTTTATCCCCACACACTGCTTTTTGCCAGATGGCCAAACCTCTATCCATGTTTGCACCTTACCTCTAACACCCTTATCTTACTCAGTGGCGTTCTTGTGGCGCCTTGTCAAAGGCCTTCTTGAAGTCCAGGTAAATAACATCCGTTGGTTCTCCTTTGTCTAATCTGTTTGTTACTTCCTCAAAGAATTCGAGCAGATTTGTCAGGCATGACCTACCCTTGATGAAACTATGTTGACTGTGCCCTAGTTTACCATAAACTTGCAAGTATTTAGAAATCTCATCCTTCACGATTGGGTCCAGGATCTTACCCACAATCAAGGTTAGGCTAATTGGTTTGTAATTTTCCGTCTTCTGCCTTACTCCCTTTTTAAACAGAGGTGTCACGTTAGCAATTTTCCAGTCCTCTGGGACCCTCCCGATTCTAGTGATTCCTCAAAGATTACCATTATTGCCTTCAATATCTCTTCAGCTATCTCCCTTAGAACTCTCGGGTGTAGTCCATCTGGTCCAGGTGACTTATCCACCTTCAGGCCATTCAGTTTCTCTAGCACCTTCTCCTTGGTGATGGCCACCATACTCAGCTCTGTCTCACTCCCTTGAATTTTGGGGGAAAACTCAGCCAGAATGCCCTCAGTTCCTTCATCTAGGTTGTTAATGTATAAAGTGATAAGTTGTGGTCCCAATACTGAGCCTTGTAGAACACCACTTGTCACCAGCTGCCACCCTGAGAAGGACCCTTTTATCCCCACTCTCTGCTTTCTGCCAGACAGCCAAGCTTCTATCCTCTCTTAAATCTGTTGGTACATGTTTTCAAACTTCTAATCTTCTTCCAGATAAAAGAGGGTGGAAGAGAGTATAACTGGGGTGGAAGGGGTCTTGGATTATGTTGGCTGCTTTTCCAAAGCAGCGGACGTGTAGGTGGAACAATGGAAGGAATGCTGATTTTTGTGATTCAAAAATTTAGGACTTCATCTCGGTAATGAGAACAAGTAAACAGTTATCATTGTCGTATGTCAAGCGTCACACGTATGTCAATTGCCTCCTTTTCAAAAATTCATAGGATTTCTATGTCCAGACCTAGACATATTTTGTTAGAATTTAGGTTGATTTTGTTGTTTACTTCATGAGTTGGTCAATACTGGGCAGGAAAAAAACAATTGGGACCTGGATATAAATTCAAAAGGTTAAAGAAATATTTCTGCCAGCAGACATGACAGATTGGATGGATAACAAAAGCTCCACGATTACTGATATAAGTTTGGGGGGAGATATTTAGAAATTGTAATCATAGTTTGTAGTTCAAGTCACCAATAAAAAATATCAAAATTGCACTGTACAAAATCTTCAGGGCTTGGTCAAATCTACAGATGACAAAGATATTTGTACCTTGTTCACAATCTCAAGCTGATTAACTACCTGACAACCAATCACATAGTTGTTGGCAAACAGAAGGTCTTTTCCACTGGCCACAATTCCACAGAACAATCAGTTTATTGTACCTGGCAAAGCTCTATTTGTACACATACCATTGGCTCCAGCTTATCGGAACCACACTTGTTTATAAGTGTCAGGCCACTTGCCTTCAAAACATGCAACCTTCCTCCAGCAATTCATGATTTTAAAACAGTTATTTTCTCATTGCAACAATTAAAAATACAGAGAAATAAAAAGACAGTTTCTTTATACCCAATAAAATAATTATGTAGCTAGTCTTATTGTCATAAAATCCTCTTGTCTCCATGTGTAAATGCACAGATTTATGTAAATGCATTGTGAGGGGTTATAACTTGTTATCTATTTTATGTTGAAAGCCAGCATTTTAGGGATTTGGGCAGTGAGAGTTTTTGTATAAAGGTGAAAATGGACAAGGCCCTTCTCTATTCAAATCTGTTCTTTTCCAGGTACAAGAACCAGTACACGAGACAGGTTCCTTCATGGTCCAAATACAGCTCTTACCACCCATCACAGTTTGCAGCCTTTTTGCAATTAAGCTATAAAACTGCAAGTGAAAGAAGTGTTTCCTTTATATTTGGAAGTGGTGTCGTCTTAAAAGAGAGGCATTTGCACATTTTAGTAGGCATGAGTATATTTGATGTTCGCAAGAATATATTCGAGTATAGAAAAAAAAAATGATTTGATTGAGTTGTACAGCACAGAAACAGACCACTCGGTCCAACTTGTCCATGCTGACCAGTTATCCTAAATTAATGTAAATCCCATTCGCCAGCATTTGGGTCATATCTGTCTAAATCCCTCCTGTTCATAAACCCATCCAGATGTCTTTCAAATGTGGTAATTATACCATCTTCACCACTTCCTCTAAAAGCTCATTCCATGCACACACCATCCTGTGTGGAAAAGGTTGCCCCTTCAGTCCCTTTTAAATCTTTCCCCTCTTACTTCAAACCTGTACCATGTAGTTTTTAACTTCTCCACCGTAGGGAAAAGACCTCAGCTATTCGCCTTATCCATGTCCTTCATGATTTTATAAAATTGCATAAGGTCACCCCTCAACCTCCAATGCTCCAGAGAAAATAGCCTCTGCCTATTCAACCTCTCCCGATAGCTCAAACCCTCCAACCCTGGTAACACCCTTGTAAATCTTTTCTGAACCTTTTCAAGTTTCACAACACAGGGGGCACGGTGGCACAGTAGTTAGCACTGCTGCCTCACAGCGCCAGAGACCCGGGTTCAATTCCCGCCTCAGGCGACTGACTGTGTGGAGTTTGCACGTTCTCCCCGTGTCTGCGTGGGTTTCCTCCGGGTGCTCCGGTTTCCTCCCACAGTCCAAAGATGTGCAGGTCAGGTGAATTGGCCATGCTAAATTGCCCGTAGTGTTAGGTAAGGGGTAAATGTAGGGGTATGAGTGGGTTGCGCTTCGGCGGGGCGGTGTGGACTTGTTGGACCAAAGGGCCTGTTTCTACACTGTAAGTAATCTAATCTAATCTAATCTAAAACATCCTTCCCATTGGAGGGAGACTAGAATTGAAAGGAGTATTCCAAATGTGGCCTAACCAATGTCTTACATAGCTGCAACTTTTTTACTCAATGTACTGACCAATAAAGGCAAGCATACCAAACGTCATCTTCACTATCGTATCTACCTGGGATTCCACTTTCAAGGAACTATGAACCTGTACTCCAAGGTCTCTTTGTTCAGCAACACTTCCCAGGACCTTACCATTTAGTGTGTAAGTCCTGCCCTGATTTGCCTTCCCAAAATACAGCACCTCACATATATCTAAAGTCCATGTGCCACTCCACGGCCCACTGGCCCATCTGATCAACACTCTGTCGTATTCTGAGGTAACCTTCTTTGCTGTCCACTACACCACCAATCTTGGTGTTATCTTAAAACTTACTAAGTATAACCCCAAAATTCACATCCAAATAATTTATATATCTGATGAAAAGCTTCGGACTAAGCACTGATCCTTGTAGCACACCGCTGGTCACAATCCTCCAATCTGGAAAGCAACCCTCTACCACCATTCTCTGCACTCTAACCTTCGAGCCAGTTCTGTATCCAAACAGCTCGTTCTCCCTGTATTCCATGTGATCTAAGCTTCCTAATCAGTCTGCAATGAGGTGAGTGAGGCCCCTTTCGGTTATGGCTGAACATGGGTTGCATCCTTTTTGTTCTTGCTTTCTGCTTCCCTGAAACAACATCGCTTGTGACTGAAGGGGCCAATGCTGGAGTGATTGTCCTGGTCACAGAGGTCACATCTGTATGTGGTCATTGATCTGCTAGAAATGCTGCACTCCTTCCTTTGTGCCCACTTGCATGCTGCAGCACTCATCAGCTTCCTATCCCCTATTTCCATCTCAAGCAGTCAGCTGCAAGCTGTTCCCAGGACTCTGTAACAATGTCAAGTGCCTTCATGTCCCTCATGCAGACGTCCTTGCAGCGCAGCTGGGGGTGCCCAGTGGGTCTCTTACTGGATGCAAGCTCTCCATAGAGGATATCCTTTGGGATGCGACGGTCCTTCATGCAGTGGATGTGCCCCAGCCAGCACAGTTTCCACTGTCTGAGCGGAGTGTACATGCTGGGAAGGCCAGCACGAAATAGGACCCAAGATACGGCGCACACTCAAGTGAAAGGTTTTCAGTCTTCTCCCCTATCTGGCGTTTGTAGTCCACATTTCACTGCCGTACAGCAGTGTGCTTATGATGCAGCCATTGTAGACTGGCATTTGTGTCTTCACTGTCAGCTTGGGATTTGTACATACTCAAGTCCAGTTGTGAGCAACAGTTGAGGCAGCTTTCCCAATCCTCTTGTCGATCTCTGTGTCCAAGAAGAGATCATCAGTGCTGGTATAGCCAAGGTACGTAAACTGATGGACAACATTGAGTTCATAGTCTTCAGTGGTGATGACTGGCAGGGTCTCTGTGTCCTGTCCCAGGATGCTGGTCTTCTTCAG
The DNA here is from genome assembly GCF_004010195.1 of Chiloscyllium plagiosum. Lineage (NCBI taxonomy): Eukaryota > Metazoa > Chordata > Chondrichthyes > Orectolobiformes > Hemiscylliidae > Chiloscyllium > Chiloscyllium plagiosum. The sequence continues at coordinate 55,195,838 of NC_057713.1, read as the reverse complement.
ACTGGTAGTCAGCCTAAACGCCTTGCAAGCGTGAGAGAGGCGGTCTATCAGTAACTGGAGAGTGGGGTGGGGTGGGGTGGCGTGTGGTGTGGCAACTGCAGTATCATCAGCAAACAGCATGTCCCAGATGAGTGCCACACATACCTTTGTCTTGACTCTAAAGTAGGCCAGATTGAAGAGCCTGCTGTCTGATCTAGTGCATAGGTAAATCCCTTTTGTTGTGGTGCGAATGGCATATTTCAGAAGCACAGCACAAAAAAATCCCAAAGAGTATGGAAGCGAGGAAGCAACCTTGTTTGATGCCACTGCAGATGTCAAAGGGCTCAGAAGAGCTCCTGTTGAACTGCTCTGTCCCCTTCATGTTACTATGAAGGATTCAATCATGCTCAGCAGTTTCAGTGGGCAGCCGGTCTTCAGGAGAACCTTGAAAAGGCCATTTCTGCTGACCAGGTCAAACGCCTTGATGAGGTCAATGAAAGTGACATGCTGGGGAACCTTCTCTTCTCTGCACTTCTCCTGCAGTTGGCAAAGGGAGAAGATCATGTCTACTATTGACCTTTTAGCTCCGAAGCCGCACTGTGACTCTGGGTATACATGTTGTCAGTTTCTGCAGGTGAGCCAAGATGACCCGAACAAAGGCTTTGCCGACGGCGCAGCAGAGAGAGATGCCTCTGTAGCTGTTGCAGTCACTTCTCTTGCCCTCGTTTTTGTAGAGGGCAATGTTCTTGGCATCCCTCAGAGCTTGCAATACAGCTCCTTCAAGTAGGCTTCAGGGCATGGGCACAATTGATATGTGGAGCTTGTTCAAGGAGCAACTATTGAGTGTCCTTGATAAGTATGTACCTGTCAGGCAGGGGGAAAGGGGTCGTGTGAGGGAGCCGTGGTTTAATAAGGAATTGGAATCCCTTGTTAAATTGAGCCAAGTTAACTTCATATGCAAGTCCCTCACAGTGTTGTCTGACTTGAGCCTTTTGGGGAGGAGTTAGTGTTTGAAGTTTCTCCTGCTGAAACAGATACCACAATGAAAGGAGGAGTTATGGGTCCCCACCAACAAGATCATTGATCATGTTCCACAAAGCCTACAGATGATTAAAGGCTCTTTAATACAATTGCTTTAAGAACTCTCCCTTGACTGAGTAACAGGTCGTTGATAAATGACCTGATTAAACTGCATTTAATCAGCATATTTGCAACATTACACTCACACTTTTGTTCACAGCTGCCCTGAATTGTACACATGATGTTTGGTCTGATGGTACTGGGTTATTGTTGATACTTGTGGATAAAGTCAGTTACTGATTTCATTTTTATCATGGCCAACTTGTGGTGCCGTGATAGTGTCCCTGCCCTGGACTAGGGAGGTCTGGGTTCAAGTCCCACCTGTTCCAGAGCTGTGCAACATCTCTGAACAGGTTGGTTAGGAAAAATAGGTTAAATAAAGGGCCGAGACGCTGATGGCATGTTATGTGAAAACTTTGTGCGGGTAAGTTTGGGTTAGTTGAAAGGCCCTCTTGTGGATCAGTGGTAGTGTCCCTATCTCTGGACTGGGAGTCCCACCTGCTCCAGAGGTGTGTAATAACATCACTGAACAGGTTGGTTAGAAAAACAGGTTAAATTAAAAAAATTAAAGACTTTGAAGAGGGTCCTCTTGTGGTGCAGTAGTAGTGTCCTTCACACCTGGATAACTCAGTACATTGAGCATCAGACTTTTAATCTGTCCCTGTTCATATCCCTGCTCAGACACTGCTCTGGGGCTAATTTGGTATAGAGAAAGTGCCTTAAACATCTTTGCACTGCTAGTGGTTAATAGATGAAAAGTCCCACAGGTGATTTTAAAAACTGTTCAGTTGTGCAGGAGAGCTCTTCTGGATATAAAAGAAAATTAAAGGAAATCTTAAAGAACTTGCAGTGAAGTGGAAAGCTGATGTTCTGACACACCTTTGGAGCAGTCAGATTCAAATTCTACCTGCTTCAAAGGTGTGTTATAACATCTCTGAACTGATTATTCAAAAATATCTTAAAGGAATTTTATTATGTGGGGAACATAGGAAGGGTGTTTCACGTTTTGTTGTCCTTCATGACAGTTATTGTATGAGGAAAGGCTGAGGCACTTGGGGCTGTTTTCATTGGAGAAAAGAGGGTTTGGGGGTGACTTGGTAGAGGTGTACAAGATGATTAGGGGTTTGGATAGGGTTGACCATGAGAACCTTTTTCCACGTATGGAGTCAGCTATTACGAGGGGGTACATTAAGCTTTACATACAGCTTTACATTAAGGGGTGGTAGGTATAGGACAGATGTTAGGGGTAGATTCTTTACTCAGCGAGTCGTGAGTTCATGGAATGCCCTGCCAGTAGCAGTGGTGGACTCTCCCTCTTTATGGGCATTTAAACTGGCATAGGATAGGCATATGGAGGATTGTGGGCTAGTGTAGATTAGGTGGGCTTGGATCGGCGCAACATCGAGGGCCAAAGGACCTGTACTGCGCTGTATTCTTCTATGTTCTATGTTCTTGCCAGCACTGGCAGAGGTCTTCATGCAATGGGAACAGTAAGCTAGTCTTGCAGCACTTGATCAGATCAGGAGGAAGCCTGTCGCTACCCATGGCCTTACCAGAGGTCAGGCCGTCAACGGCCTTGCTGAGCTCTTCTACTGATGGCTCTGCGTCTAAGCTCGTCCACGGTTGGCAAGCACGTCATGGCATCAACTGCTGAAGCGGACACGGTATACTCTCTGGAATAGAGATCAAAGTAGTGTTCAACCCACCTCTCCATCTGCTGGCCTTTTGTCTGTAATTACTGCAGCAGTAGAGGATTTGAGAGGGGCTCTGAGCTGGTCCTGGTGCCTTCTTGATGCCATTGTCATTCCCCTGATGTTCCCAGTTATATCAGCCATCTGAATTTCCTCACTTAGTTGTGTCCAGTACTCGTTAACGCAATGCATAGCAGTTTGCTGAACCATGTTCCTGGCAGCCCTGAGAATCTGCAGGTTCTTCACGCTAGCTGACCGCTTGTACTCAGCTAGGACGACACACTTGGCTTCAATGGGGGGGGGGGGGGGGGGGGTCATCTCTGTTGCCTTAGCCTCAAACCAGTCGTGTCTTGCAGGTCTTCTTCCCAAAGATGTGCAGTGCATGGTATCCCGCAAGGTTTCCCACTTCTCTGTGGCAGAGTCTCTATGTCGCAAGGCACTGATTTCTCTCTCAAAAGCCTCTGAGAACTGTTGCACAAGGTCTGGCTGGAACATCTTGCTGACACTGATGTCAGAGTTCGACTTTGCTCAGTGTGATGGAATCTCTTAGGTTGCAGCCTAATCTTGCAACACACGAAGGAGTGGTCTGTGTCACAGTCTGCACTATGGTAAGAGCTTACATGGAGGACGTGTTACATGGAGGATGGAGGCCCGCCTAACTAGGATCAGATCGAGTTGGTGCGAATACTTTGAGCGCGGGTGTCTCCAGGAAACTTTGTGCTGAGGCTGTGTCTAGAAGTAGGAGTTTGTGATGCACAAATTGTGTTAAGTGCACAGCTCCAGAAGTCGCTGTCATTTTGCCCACACCAAAATGCCCAAGGCAGGAGGGCCACGAGTAGTGTTCTGCATCCACTCTGGCATTGAAGTCACCCAGAAGAACAAGTTGCTCCTTCCTAGATATGCTGTTCATAAGGGGTTCAAGATTGTTGTAGAACTCGTCCTTTGTGTCCTGCATGGAGGACGGTGTTGGGGCAAACGCGCTAACAAGGGTGACTGGGACTGCAGTAGTGTTGAGGTGAAGAGTCACGAGTCACTTAGCCATTGCTGCCTGGTTCTACCGAGTTCATCAGGCTGTTCTTTACTGCGAAGCTGACTCTATACTCTCTGGGCTCTTCAGAGCCCTTCCCCAGCAGTGAAACGTTTAGCCCTCCTCTTTCAGTGAGCCTGCCTCTTCCAGCCTTGTTTCCTGGAGGGCGGCTATGTTCATGTCGAGTCTCTTGAGCTTGTTATTTATAACAGCTGATTTCCTAGAGTTGCTGATGACCAAGGAAGTTTTCTGAGAGGTTGGTCATCATAGCCCAGACGTTCCAAGTTTTAGAGCTGGTCTCTTTTGTTGCTTGGTACAGTGATTGCAATCTGCTGTCCCCATGCACCCAATGAGTATAGCAGACTGTGGCGGGACAGCACCGAACTGGCTGGAGGCTGCCCAGCTTGAGTTGGGTGATAGCTGTCCAGTGGGATCTGGAAATCCCCACCATCAGGAACAACCCCTGATGTTATGCTCTATGCCAATCTAGCAATGACTTAAAACAAGTACCTGCTGTCCCCTGTGTTGTGTTGACACTGTGGACAAAGCTAGAGTGTCCTCTCCAGGTGAGGTGGTGGTAGGATGCAAGTCTAGGCGGTGTGGTATGAGAAACAAGCTGTTGCCCATGAAGCATCACCCCCGCCCCCAACGACAAACTGCCTTTGGAGCCCCAGTTCCGGAGTTTTCCTCGAGGTTTACTCCTGAAGCCTTTTCCACATGTGGGTCTGACTGCAAGGCAGCCGAGGTTGACACCGGAGTTTTTCTTCTCCTTGTCAGGAAGCAGCCTGCCCTGGAGGTGGGGGGGGGGGAAAAGAGTCTCTCGTAGCCCTCCTTATCTACATCTCTCCTAGCCCTAAGAGGTGACCAAGTGTGAGGAGGACGTGGGCAGAGAGAGGGTTAGGAGGGATGTTGATAAGGAGGGTTAAGATTGATGTGGACCATAAGGTACTTTGTCGAACACCTTACTGAAGACCATGCTGATCATGCCCACTGCTCTGACCTCATCAATCTTCTTTGTTACTTGGTCAAAAAAAAATCAAGTTAGTGAGACATTATTTCCTACTCTCAAAACCATGTTGACTATCCCTAATCAGTCCTGGTCTTACCAATACATGTAAATCCTGTCCTTCAGAATCCCCTCCAACAATATGCTCAACACCAATGTCAGGCTCACTAATCTATAGTTCCCTGACTTGTCCTTACCACCTTTCTTAAATAGTGGCATCATGTTAGTCATCCTCCAATCCTCTGGCACCCCACCTGTGGCTATCGATAATAAACATATTGCAGCAAAAGGCCCAGCAATCACTTCTCTGCCTTCCCACAGAGTCCTAGAGTATGCCTGATCTGCATTTTTAAGATGTCCAGCCTCACCCGACTGTAATATGGGCATTTTTCAAGATGTCATTATTTATTTCCCAAGTTCTATATCTTCCATATCCTTCTCAACAGTAAACACAGACACTCATTTAGTTGTGGGGCTCGACAAAAGCCCACGATTATAACAACAGAGCGAGGTTTGAAGAGCTAGAAGAGGTTGCAGAGACAGCGAGCATAGGAATTGTTGATACTGAGATTGACATGAACATGAATGAGAACTTCTGCAGAAAACAGACTGACAGTAGTGCATTATTAATAAAGTTAACAATGTTAGATAGCTAGGCAGCAAAGGATCGAACTACAGCTTTAGCCTTTTTTTTGTTTTACAAAGATACACATCACAAACTTGAAAATTCAACCCAGGCACTCAATATGCTCTCACATATAGTCACACAAGTGATTGCTAGTTAATTCCCACAATTCCACAAGTAAATATGCAGCTAACAGACATAGGTAATACTGGTGATAAAGGAAATGTGTCATTTGATGTTTTTATTAGTTCAGAATTAATTGTGGTCAAAGTTGCGAATATGCGATTTCAGTCTAAGAGTGGCTGGAGAGAGAGGAAATGGAATACATTTGGGGCAGCACTGTAGCTCAGTGGTAAGCACTGCTGCCTCACAGAGCTCCTCAGAGAGGCGGTGTGGGCTTGATGGCCAAATGGCCTGCTTCCATACTGTAGGGATTCTATGCTTGTGGCATTATTGTAAACATGCTTTTGTTCAAGCACTGTTTATTTGAGGAAATTGCAGATTTTGTGGACTGGAGCAGCACTGTGACAAATCAGAAGGACTGAAGGGATTTAGGAAGGTTGTGATACTGTAGAATCGGGTGCCTTGCATGTATTTGTTGGATCTGATGCTTTTTGGATGATATTGCCATGTTGTTTCAAACAAAAGGAGGGGGCCAAGACAGATCATTTAACATTCCAGAAGTTTTGGTGCAGGGGTATCAATCGGACTACAGACATTTTTTGAGTCAACCTGTCACATCTCTGGAGCAGACTGAACTTGAATCTGGGCCTTCAGGTTCAGATGTTAAACTGCCACTCTGCCACTAGAGTCCTATATCTCTGACTGCAAGTGGATAACAAAGATTTGAACAAGGTGAACATAATTCGTCTCGGCTGGACAATACAGAAGACGCAAATACTGCATTGTGCGCATCTGAAGTTTAAGAGTTCATGGTCTTGTTTGTGACAAATTAACATGGACAACAGATTGGTGAACAAAGGGGAATGTGAGTGGGCATCAATGAATAATTTTCTGGTTACAAGTTGAAACTAATGGAGTGCTAGTTGCATTAATTGAAACTAATAGAGAAAGCCAGTTTAGAGGAGGATACAAAAAGTCTGCAACAATAGTTTCATGAGTGGATATACATTTGGCAGATGCGGTATAACGTGGCAAATGTGAAATCGACCACTTTTTTATTAGATTCGATTCCCCATAGTGTGGAAACAAGCCCTTCGGCCCAACCAGTCCACACCGATACTCCGAAGGGTAAGCCACCCAGACCTATTCCCCTCTAACTAATGCACCTAACACTATGGGCAATTTAGCATGGCCAATTCACCTGACCTGCACATCTTTGGATTGTGGGAGGAAATCGGAGCACCTAGAGGAAACCCACACAGACACGGGGAGAATGTGCAAACTCCACACAGACAGTCGTCCGAATAAAAAAGCAGGATATTATTTAAATGAAGAGACACTACCAAATGATGTAGTACAATGGGATTTGGGCTTCCTTGTACATGAATCACAAAAAAGTAGCATGCAGGTACCACACGTAATTGGGAATGCAAATGGAATGTAGGCTGAAACAGTGTCAGGACAGAATTGATTAGATTAGGTTAGATTACTTACAATGTGGAATTGTTACAGTGCAGGAACTGACCATTCAGGCGATCATGTCAGTACCATGTCTTTCCTTTCGTGTCATTTTACCATATTCTCCCATAAACCTTGCAGATCCTTTGTTCTCAGGTAACACCCAAATTTTTTTTAGATGCTGAAATTGAAGTCCATGAAACTCTCAGACAATGCCCTCAGACCGATTGTTGTGTAAATCTATTTCTACTCTTTTTAGAATAGAAAGTGACATAGAATCCCTACAATGTGGAAAGAGCCCATTCAACCCATCGAGTTCATACCGATCCTCTGAGGATCATTCCACCCAGATCCATCCCATCCCTATAACCCTGCATTTCCCCTGGTCAAACCACCAAGCCTGCATATCCTTGGACACTGGAGTCAACTTAGCATGGCCAATCCACCGAACCTGCACATCTTTGGACTGTGGGAGGAAACCAGAATAGCCAGAACAAATCCATGCAGACATGGGGAAAACATGCAAACTCCACACAGACAATCACCTGAGGATGAAATCAAATCTGGGTCCCAGACACTAAGACAGCAGTACTAACCAGGGTCCTTTTGCTTCTTTTGGCAATTACTTCAAATCAGTGTCCTCTCATTCTTGATCCTTTCAAGAGGCAACCTTATTAGAAGTTTATAAAATAATGAGGTGCGTCGATAGAGTTAATGGCAGTTGTCTTTTCCTTCGGACGGGTGATTTCAAGACTTGGGGCACATTCTTAAGGTGAGGGGAGAAAGATTTTAAAAAGATATGAGAAACAATTTTTTTAAACCAAGGGTGGTTCAAGTGTGGACTGAACTTCCAAGGAAGTGTTGGATGCCAATTCAATTACAATATATAAAATACATTTGGATAATTACATGAATAGGATATGTTTGGAGGGATATGGGCCAGGAGCAGGCACATGGGACTAGTTTAGTTTGGGATTATGGTCGACATGGACTGGTTGGACCGAAGGGTCTGTTTCCGTGTTGCCTGACTCCACAACTATAAGAGTGGGAACAGCTTTGCCCTATCTACTTTGTCCAGGCCACTCATGATTTTGAAATCTCTTCACAATCACCTGTTCTGCAAGGAAAGTAGTGGTAACTTCTCGAATTAACCTTCATAACTGGAATTCCTTATCACTGAAACCCACTTTCATAAATCTTTTCCTCAACCTTTCCAAAGTGTTCCCACATTTCTAAAATGTGGTGTCAAAACTGGATCGCAATAATCTAGCTGAAGCTTAACTAGTTTAATGTAACCTGTTGATCATGAACTCTATGTGCTCAATACTGTATCTTCTCAACCTGGTCTGCCACCTTTGATGACTTATGCATATATATATCCTGGTTCCTCTGATCCTGCATTCACTTCAGAACAGTACCATTTATATTGTCTCTGCATGTTCTTTCTCTCAAAATGAATCATTTCACCTGACTCTATATTAATTTCATCTGCCACCTGCTTGTAAATTCAAACAAATTTTCTATATCTTATTAAATTTTTATGCAAGCTTTTTCACAGTTGACAATATTTTCAAGTTCTGCAAACTTTTAAATTGTACCCTGTACACTAAAGTCGACGACATTAATTTATTTCAGGAAAAGCGAGGGTTCCAAAATTAAACCCTGGGGAATTTCACTTCAAATCCTCCCACAGCCCAAAAAAATTCATTAATCATGATTCAATATTTCCTGTCACTCAGCCAAATTTGTACCTGTGTACTACTGTCGCTGAGTTAAAACATCAAGCCTGTTGTGTGACTGCATATCAAGTGACCTTTGGAAGTATATCAACAGCACTTCCATCATCAATCCTGTCATCTCTTTAAAAAGAAACTTCAGCAATCTAGTTAAACTAGTTAAAAATTCACACTGGCTTTCCTAAATAAATTAGCATTCATCCATAACCATTTATATTGCCCAACGCATTGTTTGCATACATTTCTCCACCAATGAAGTTAAGCTTCCGAGCTATAGTTGATGGGCTTATCTTTACACCTTTATTGAAAGGTGTAACTACAATTCTTAAGTCCTCTGGCACCACTTGAGTATGAGGAACATTGATGACTGATGGCCAGTAACTCTGCAATTTCCATTCTTACTTCCCTCAGTATTGATGGAAGCATCGCATCCACTCCTAGCGTTTAAAGTACAGATAGCTTATCCAAAAACTCCTCTTTGTTCATTGCAAACCCTCAAAGAAATCAAATTACCTACTCTTTCACCAGGGTCTGTGCAGAATCCTATTTTCTTGGTCAAGATAAATGCATAGTATTCATTTAATACCTCAGCTATGTGCCTAATTTCAAGCGTAGATCTTTATTTTGCTCCATGATCACCCGACATCTCCACTTACTACTGTTGCAATTCACAATCCTTAAAAAAAGAACTAGGCAAAGGAAGCTGAAGAGGGCATAAGGATGTAAAGAATTTTAGAATTGTTGATGAATTCTTGGAATTGAAGAGTCAAAAGCTGAAGAGTATTCAGATTCAGCTATTTAGAAAAGGTCAAATAACTTTGTGAAAATATAATGTTTTAAACATAGATACGATGGGGGTTTTATGGCTTGCAAAACAAACTTAGTTTGGAAGGAGGTGGGATCCTGTGCTAAAGGTTGTCTAGTAACATCATCTGAATGAAAGTTGCTGTTTCAGTACACATCTAAGTTCCTTAATTGATAGAGCAAAATAAACCAGCAGCAAAAAGATCGATCTCTGTTTTTCCTGAAAGAAATACTACAGCAGGGAAAGCTAAACACATCTTTCTTATTAAAGTACCTTCTGCAAATTCGAGAAAGTTTCAAAAATGAGTATGTTGAACTTCTTCAACTCTTGAAGTGGAACTTTTACTTTTAATAGATTCTCATCCAAACTGAAGTCTCATCGAAAAATCATTGCTTTTATAGCTGTCAGTATTGCAATTTTGATGACAGAAAATCAACTAAACTATGAAGAGTCGTCCCATTGGCTCAGATCATTGGCTCACTGGGGGATTTTCTCCAATTGCCCTTTATTTAAAAAAAAGTACTCAACAACTCTACAGAGTTGTATTGTCTTGTCTGTCATGTTATTATGTGTGTTTCAGATTAAGGGGGTCACAGTTTATCCTGTTCAGCATCTTAGTTGATAATTAGCTTTACCATTTTTTATAAGAATACGTTTGTTGATAATAAACAAGTTATTTTGAGTTTATTGAAGGAATCTGGCAAAACCCTCCTTTATTCTGGCTAACAGTAATAAAGAGGAACAAATTAACTCCTGACAATTATATAAAACATTTATACTTTTTGTACAGCTCAGGGAGTTGTTGAGTTTGATGACCAGTATGCACTTCCCACCAGAATTGTAACATCACCTCTTTACTATTTATATACTGATAGAGGACTTCGAGATTCCCTCTATGTTATCTATCAGATTTGTTTAATAGTTTCTTTCAACTTCTTTGCTTTTTCACCTCCTCTCTGAATCTTCTATTTTAAATCTCATTCTCAACTGTATTTTCTGTTACATGCATGCTACTTCCTCTATTATGTTCCTCCTCTTTTGGCACAGAGAGGGCTTTGGCTTTGTCTCCCCTATTTTTTACCCATCAAGGGGAAAGTTACATCCCCAAGCTATATCTTCTTTGAAGATAGCTTATTGTTTTCTGCCAATTTTGACTCTAATTTATTTGGTCCAAGTTCATTGAAGATGATAAACCAACATGCTATGTCCAAACTCTTATAATTGCATTGCTACTGATTCATAGTCCTCATTGAAATTGGCTTTCCCTCACTTGATTATTCTTCCTCTGGCGTGTTATTTGTCTTTGTCCTTGGTCATCCTAACCTTTTGACATGATGATCACTGTCATCTAAATGTTCCCCTCCTGATGGAGTATAAAAGTGGTAAGTTTTGCAACAGCTACACTTGGCATCACTGAGGCTAACCTGGAGTGCTCTTCAGAGTTTTGGGTCTCCTTACTCAGGAAGGATATACTTCCATTGGTATCGGCAGAGAAGGCTCAACAGAGTGCTTTCTGGGATGACTGTGCTCTCTTACAATAGAATGTTGAGCAGGTTGGGTTTCTATTATTTTAGTTTGAAGAAGTGTTATTCAAAATCAAAATTCTGAGGAGGCTCAATAAGATAGGCGCTGATAAGAGTTTCCCCTTGTTGGAGAACTCAGAACTCGGGGCATATTTCAAAATAAGGAGTCTCCCAAGAAGATAGAGATGAAGAGGAATGTTTTTTCTCAGAAGATCAGCAGTATTTGAAATTCTTTTCTCCAGAAAACTGTGGAGGCTGAGTATGTAATATATTCAAGGCTGAATTGACTAGAATTTTGATCGACAAAGAGTCAAGGGATTTGGGAGGTAGGCAGTAAAGTGGAGTTAAGGCACAGTCATATCAAAATGATCCTACTGAATGGTGGAACAGGCCCAAAGGGGCCTATTTCCTGTGAACTTAAATTGTAATATGCTTGTAATTACTTGGTGTCACAATTCTGGTTTCGTGGCGTCAGATGTTTCACTTTTCAAGCTGGTTAGGTTTTGCTAGCTAAGTGATTATATATTAACTTAGTGAGTAACAAAAATACATTTTATATTTCAAGAATGAATAAAAAGGTTAATTTGTCATCTTGAACAGATTTCACAACCCCCTTTTTCAATCGAACTGACAGCCTCGTGCCTTGCTGCTTTTCCAAGATTACTGCAACCTCTGACTCACTTGAGAAATAACATAGGGGATTTAATGTATGAATATTAAATTTAAAAGACTACGGTGATTTCTGTGGTGTTACTTAAAGTCAAACATCTCAAGAGATCAGTAGCAATGCATCTATTAAAAAAAGTAGACATGCCTTAATCGGATCAATTCTAATTATTTAATAATGAGCCCTTTGGGATTGTGCAATTCCAACCAATTGTTAAAATATAATTGAGTATTCCAGATTAATTGCATTGGGATTGGGTAACACACATATTCATTGGTATTCCTAAATTTAATTCCAACATTTCTGAATCAGCCCTTCGAAAAGTACAAGTCAAAAGCTGACATTGTGATGAAACTGAACATTTTATGAACTATACTGCACTGAGGAAGAAGCAAGCTACAACGAGCTTGAATTAGATACTATTAGAATCATCAGGTGATACAACATAGAAACAGACCCTGCATTTGCCACACACCCCTCGAAGTCTTGCCCATTCATGTGCTTATCCAAATGGTTTTTAAAATGTTATAACTATACCTATAACTTCCACTTCCTCTGGTTCTTCATTCTACACACAGTGCAAAACGAAACGTAGCCTCTCATGTGCTTTCTACATCTTTCATGTCTCACCTAAAAATGTCCCCTAGTTTTGAACTTCCCCACCCTAGGAAAAAGACGCTTACTACTCACCTTACCTATACCCCTCATGATTTTGTAAACCTCTATAAGGTCACCCCTTAATCTAGGGATCATGTCACTCAACCAGTGAAAAACATTCCAACCTATCTTTATAATTCTGTGATTGCACTTCTTTTTTAATTCACTCATGGAACATGCACGTCGCTGGCTGGCCCAGCATTTATTGACTATCCCTAGCAGAGATGAAATAATAATGAAAAAAGGAACAGTTAGTATTTACAAATATGAAGCTCAATGATCTGAACAGTTAAATTATTTAATCAAATTAATAAAGCTGATAAAAGTCCTGGTTTTGCCAATTTTATTTTTCAGCTACTGGGATGTAGGTGCCACGAATTAGGCAGACATTTACAGCCCATCATAATTACCTTTGAGGAGGTGATAGTGAGCTGCCTTCATTGAACTATTGCACTTTGTGTAATATAGATACCTCCATGATGTTAAGGAGGGAGCACCAGGGTTTTGACCAAGTTAACAATGAAGAAACAACCTTATAATTTCTAAGAAAGATCTGTAACTTGGAAGTGAACTTGGGGTTGGTGTTCCCATGCATCTGCTGCCTGTCTTTGGAGACAGATATCATAAAAATGGAAGTGCTGTTGAAGAAGACTTGATGATTTACCTCAGTAACTATTGTGGATAATGTACACTGTTACCATTGAGAGGTGAAGGGAGTAAGTGTTGAAATTGCTGGATGGGGAGCTCTGAGCTACTTTGTCCTGGATAGTGCTGAGACTTCAGCATTGTTGGAGTGCATGCCTCCATACAAGTAAACTGCAATCAATCACATTGCAGACATCTGTTTGGAAGATGTTGAACAAGCACTGTGAAGGTATGAGTGAGTTAATTGACACACAATTCCGAGCACTGAACTGTTCTTGTCACCCTAGCATTATATATGGCTCACCGAGTTCAGATCTGGTCAATAGGAGCACTTACAAATGCAACACTTCTTATGGAAAGTCAAACTGGGGTGAAGGCCCTTGGCTTGGTGCTCTGGGAGGGGCGCTGTGCTATCTGGGAACATTAGCATTAATGCTTAAAATACCCAAGGGAGTGACATGCATCTTGCAAAATGCTGAAATTGATCCGGAGATATCCCTCACAGGAATAACCTCAGGGTAATGTCACCTAGATAAACAGGATTATCAGATTATCAGGATCTGTGAAATAACCGTTTTATATCTAGATTATATATACAATTCAGCACAAGAGTACTGAAATATATCCCGACGTAATGAAATCAAATGTCATACTGTCAGCTGCGATATAGATAGCATGATCCTCTGGGTGATGATAAATAGGAAACAATGAAATATTCACATCAATATATAAATGCAAAAGCTCTTGAAGATGCAGAATACTCAACAGGATTATAATTATGCTGTTCTGTAAATAAGAAATGTCTGTTAGAATATAAATAGCAAACGGAATACTGTAATATCCAAAGAATGCATTGTTTACAAGTGAAAGTAGGAGCTCAAAGAAAATTTTCTCTCTGCAACTGAAGAAATACAGTTGGTTCTGATGTCACGCAATCTGGATCTTGCATAAGAAAATTGTGCAATAACCACGCCATTTAAACTAATGGCGTTGGAATTGTATTATAGCCAATACAGATAAGACATAGCTTCAAAATTAAGGGGAGCAGATTTAGGACCAAATTGAAAAGGAACTTCTTCACCTAGAGGATTGAGAATCTGTGGAATTCCATGTCCAGTGAAGTCGTTGAAGCTTTCTCATTGAATGATTTTAAAGCTAAGATAGGGAATTAAGGGTGATAGCCCAGCTATTCATCTTCGTACGTGGGATAACTACGGACTTTAAAATCACAGAGGATCTGGCAGCCATGCAGTCAATGAAAAGAACAACAACTGGTAATGATTTGTTCACGGAGGTAAATACATGTTTGGACATGTTGGGACTAAAACGGGACAAGCTGGCGGGTATGACAACAGATGGTTGTCCAAATCTAACGGGAAAAAATGTTGGACTCTTAAAGAGAATGCAGGATAAAGTGACAGAAATTGACCCTGAACAGAAATTGGTATTTTTGCATTGTATTATGTGTTGTGTAAGTCAGTGTTAAAAATTAGCCATGTGGTTGATGTTGTAACTAAAATAGTTAACTTCATCAGGGCAAGAGCTTTGAATCACAGACAGTTTGTTGCACTTTTGGAGGAAAATGAGACTGAACATCCAGGAGGTGGAGAAGAACGTTTGTGAATGTGGTGCCAATCAAGCAGACTATTTTGTCCCGGGTAGTGTGCAGCTTCTTGAGCGTCTTTGGATTTGCACTCAGCTAGGCTAGTGGGCAGCATTCCACTACATTCCTCACTTTGAGTCTTGACAATGATGGACATCAACACTAGTTTCCCCTCAAGACGGATTACTAAACTTAGTGATCGTGGACTAAGGCCCACTGTCTGCAACTGGATCCTCAGTTTCCTGACCCACAGGCCACAATCAGTGAAGATTGGGGACTATATTTGATCCTCACTACCACTTAATACTGGGGACCCCCAGGGGTGTGTACTCAGCTTCTTACTGCAGTCACTGTATATCCATGACTGCGTTGCCAAATACCAGACTAATGCCATTTACAAGTTTGCTGATGACACCACCTTAGTCAATCGAATCTCAGATGGCGACGAAACAGACGACAGACAGGAGGTGGAAGACCTGGAAAAATGGTGCACCAAGAACAACCTAGCTCTCAATGCCAGCAAAATCAAGGAAATCATTATTGACTTTCGGGGGGACGTTACTCATGCCCTCCTACACATTAACAGCACAGAGGTGGAACGAGTGGAGAGTGTCAAGCTCCTGGGAGTGGTCATCCACAACAAGCTCTCTTGGACTCTTCTTGTGGACGCACTGGTTACAAAGGCTCAACGTTTCTTCTTCCTCAGGCAGCTAAGGAAATTTGGCATGATGGTGAATACCCTTGCCAACCTTTATAGGTGCGCCATCAAGAGCATTCTGTCTGGATGTATCACTACCTGGTATGGCAACTGTACCATTCAAGATCGGTGATGGTTACAGAGAGTGGTGAACTTGGCCTGGACAATCACAAAGGCCAACCCCCCCATCTGCCGAATCCATCTACCAGGCCCGCTGTCAAGGAAAGGCTGCCAGCATTCTCAAAGATCCATCTCACCCTGGCAATGCTTTTCTACAACCTCTACCATCAGAGAGAAGGTACAGAAGTCTGAACACATGTATCAGCTGGTTTCAAAACAGTTTCTACCCTACTGGTATTAGAATACGGAACGACTCAAACTCTTAACATTTGCCTGTACCTGTATTTTTGTTTTTGCCGCTGTTTACCTACTATTTACTTATCTATGCTACTTAACTCTGTGATCTGCCTGTATTGCTTGCAAGACAAAGCTTTTCACTGTGCCTTGGTACACATGACAATAAATTCAGTTCAATTCAAGTCATCAAAATCTTCATACTCTATTTAAGAGCTGCAGGAACCAAAGTCTATGGTTCCATATAATGGTGATGAAACACAGTATTGCCTCATTTGGATAACATAATAAAACTGAAGTTTTTGTAAATGGCAATGAAGTATATTGCTCCAAAGTTCACAAACATTGCAGCTAAATAACAAGCAAGCACTCACATTAATGTTGTAGTTTTCAGAACCTTAGACTGTCCCAAGTACTCCACATCTTGTGAATTACTTTTTGAAATGTAGTGACTCTTTTGCAGGAAAACACAACAGCAAATGCAGCACACAGTAAAATTCCACAAACAGCAATGGTTACAGGACAAACCCTAAAATGCAAGATAGAGTTATATATGTGTGTCGTTAGGTATTTTAATGTAGAAAGAAGTGATACAAATAACATCTCCACTTCAGTATGGACTTATTAACTTGAAACCAGTTTTAGACTTTCCATGTTGCAAGTATTATAGAGTAATGAAATAATTGTGAAGTCTAAAACTGCCTTCAAATACGTGCTTACACACTTCACATAGCACAGAAAAGTGGAAGAGTATGCTTTTGAAAGACCACTAACTTTGGCACAGTGGTTAGCACTGCTGCCTCACAGCGCCAGGGACCCGGGTTCAATTCAAGCCTCGGGTGACTGTCTGCATGGAGTTTGCACATTCTCCCAGTGTCTGCGTGGGTTTTCTCCGGGTGCTCCGGTTTCCTCCCACAGTCCAAAGATGTGCAGATTAGGTGAATTGGTCATGCTAGATTGCCTGTAGAGATAGGTGCGTTAGTTAGGGGAAATGGGTCTGGGTGGATTACTCTTCGGAGGGTCGGTCTGGACTAGTTGGGCCAAAAAGGCCTGTTTCCACACTGTAGGGAATCTAAACTAATCTAAAACTTATTAAATCACACTTAAAGCACCCAATACTCCTCAGCCTTCCAACTTGACATCCGCAGATCACGCATCCTCTAGACCCCTGACCAGGCAGTCCACTCAACCCAGCCCCTCACCTAATTATTGGCACCGTACCTCATCTGCCATCATACTCTTATCACTCAGTTACTATCCAGTCCCTCATCGACCCGGCACAGCAACTACTACCCACTTCTTCCATCTATCAACTTAAGTCCTTATCCACTGAACATTCTACTCCTGTCACCCACCTGCCACCAAACCCCTACCCTCTAACCTGGCAAAGTACACTCTCCCACCTCAGCTCCTCACTAACTGGCACCCCACCAGTCGAATCCACCTGCTACCTTATCCCTACATTTACTTTACATGTGTACATTCTCCAAGTAGCTTTCAAAATAGCTACAGTAGCTTTAAAATCACAGAATGGAGCACTTAACATATTTTTCTTCCAGGGTAATTAGGAACAAGCATTAAATGCTCACCAGCTAGTGATGTCCGTGCTCCCTGGATGAAATATAAAACAAAACTATTACTGAAAGAAACAGACCATGGTTTCCATGCTGATCATCTGTTTTGGGATTAGATTGTTCAGTGGTGCTTCAGAAGAATACGCTCCTGGCCAGGAAATTCAAGGAGAGAACTCAATTGAAGTGAAGTACTTAATTTTTAACCAGTTTTGGAAATAGGGTTTCCTTTCTTGATTTGAAAATCTGAGCCATTATATGCAAGTAAAGTAATGGAGGGTTTAATTTCAACTCTGCTAAAAGATAATAAATGGATAAGTTTTGAATAAATTCATTCATTTCATGCCATTTCTGGTTGATAAAGTGTGGCGCTGGGAAAAGCGCAGCAGGTCAGGCAGCATCTGAGGATCAAGAGAGTTGATGTTATGGGTTTCACATAATCTCTATTCCCATGTACTTATGGCTCATGCATAAATGATCGATATACACAAATGTTTTTCATACAACTTACACTAAGCAAGTTTAAAGAGGAATAAAAGCCTAATTAGTTTTGCATACAAGTTGAAACAAACTTTCGAGGTTTATTGGAAACAAATTAACAGTAGGCCATTTAGACCTTCAAGTCTGTCCCACCATTCAATGCGAACATGGCTGAACTAAACTGAAGTGCTAGAGATGCATCCATGGAGAAAGTAACAAAGTTAACATTTCAAGTACCCAGCCCATATCCCGCCAAACCCTTCCTATTCATATATCCATCCAAATGCATTTTAAATGTTGCAATTGTACCAGCCTACATCACTTCCACGGGATGCTCATTCCAAACACGTACCATCCTCTGTGTGAAAAGGTTGCCCCTTAGGTCTCTTTTATATTTTTCCCCTCTCACCCGAAACCTAGGCCCCCTAGTTCTGGACTCTCCCAACCCAGGGAAAAGACTTTGTCTATTTATGCTATCCATGCCCCTCAGTTCTGTAAATCTCTATAAGGTCACCCCTCAGCCTCCGACGGTCCAGGGAAAACAGCCCCAGCCTATTCAGCTTCTCTCTATAGTTCACATCCTCCAAACTTGGCAATATCCTTGTAAATCTTGACTGAACCCTTTCAAGTTTCACAACATCTTTCTGATAGGAAGGAGACCAGAATTGCACGCAATATTCCAACAGTGGCCTAACCAATGTCCTGTACAGCCACAACATGACCTCCCAACTCCTGTACTCAATACTCTGAACAATAAAGGAAAGCATACCAAACGCCTTCTTCACTATCCTATCTACCTGCGACTCCAAGGTCTCTTTGTTCAGCAACACTCCCTAGGACCTTACCATTAAGTGTATAAGTCCTGCGAAGATTTGCTTACCCAAAATGCAGCACCTCGCATTTATCTGAATTAAACTCCATCTGCCACTTCTTAGCCCATTGGCCCATCTGATCAAGATCCTGTTGTAATCGAGGTAACCTTTTTTGCTGTCCATTCAATTTTGGTGTCATCTGCAAACTTACTAACTGTACCTCTTATGCTCGCATCCAAATCATTTATGTAAATGACAAAAAGTAGTGGACCCAGCACCAATCCTTGTGGCACTCCACTGGTCACAGGCCTCCAGTCTGAAAAACAACCCTCCACCACCACCCTCTGTCTTCTACCTTTGAGCGAGTTCTGTATCCAAATGGCTAGTTCTCCCTGTATTCCATGAGATCTAACCTTGCTAATCAGTCTCCCACGGGGAACCTTGTC
>NC_057713.1:55150543-55175400 GCF_004010195.1 Chiloscyllium plagiosum | reverse complement strand
GGTCAGGTTTTGCACCTTCTCTAGTAGGTACATCCACATACTGAATCAGAAAATTGTCTTGTACACACTTAAGAAATTCCTCTCCATCTGAACCTTTAACACTATGGCAGTCCCAGTCTATGTTGGGAAAGTTAAAATCTCCTACCATAACCACCCTATTATTCTTACAGATAGCTGAGATCTCCTTACAAGTTTGTTTCTCAATTTCCCTCTGACTATTAGGGGGTCTATAATACAATCCCAATAAGGTGATCATCCCTTTCTTATTTCTCAGTTTCACCCAAATAACTTCCCTGGATGTATTTCCAGGAATATCCTCCCTCACTACAGCTGTAATGCTATCCCTTATCAAAAACACCACTCTCCCTCCTCTCTTGCCTCCCTTTCTATCCTTCCTGTTGGCAGGTGGGACTATCTGGTCTGCATGGATGGGTTGGACCGAAGGGTCTGTTTCATCTCTATGACTCTAAGTACCATGGATTTTCATCGGAACTGAACATGGCTTAAAAATTGTGGAATTTATGCTGTTGACAAAGGGGAGGAGTAGTGAGTGGAACAGAATGTAAGGAAGCCCCAGGAGAAAGGGATTGCTTACTGTGGTAAAGGATTGATTTTGATGCAAAGTAGGTATGAATGATAACTGTAATTAATTGAAAATAGGTTGGCAAGAGTTGGTCTGAGAGCAGGCATTGTGCTGAGGCTGGTGGTTTATTGATGTCTGGATGAAGTGTTGGGCTTGGGGGGTGTGGGGGAGATGTCCATGGAGCTTCCAGGGACTTTGTGATGAAGACCAATTTGGATAAACTCATGAAGCAACAGACAAGCTGCTGTGTCACTTGACCTCTCTGATTTTCATGTCAAGAACTGGCGCAATTGAGTTTCTCAGGCAAGGAGTAGAGGATCAGAAACTGCATAGAAATTAGATGGTTGGGCTAATGAGATTCAAATGCACAGAAAGGCAGCAGACACTAGTCATTAGTGAGATTCAGAAGTCATTTTTCATACTTCAAGTGGAAAATTGGAAACTTTTCCAGATTCAGGTTTTTTTCCCCCCATATGTTTTCTTTATTTTCCCCATATTTTTCACATTTCTTGCCATTGCCTACATTGTCAAATAAGTGGAAAATTCTGCGGTTAATACATCTCCCAGTGAACACAAGTAAAATATATACACATCTAATTTTTCACTTCTTAGCTTTCAAAATTTAGCCTTAAATGTAATGAGAATAGAGAGGTTACCAGGAAGTTACTTCTTTTTATTAATAAAAAAATTCATGAAGCATGATACATGGACAGTTGAGCATTACAGAGTGAAACCGTACATGTAACAAAATGCAAAACTACCTCGGTACTTCTGTTTCTGTGTTAACATTGATAAAACATGTTACATTTGTTAAAGATAACAATCACAATGCACAAATGAAATTAAATCCCACAACTTTCATAACATTTTATGAGCACGCTTTGGCATGCGCAGACAGTTTTAACATAGATATTCTGTACATTGTTAATAGTAGCTGGGATATTTTATATACAATAGGAGAGTATAAATTTGATCCAACATGTTTTTCATCTCATAGAAAATACTTCCTCAACTAAAGTAGAATTTACTATTTCTAGAGAAGGACATTGATAAGATTGCAACAAGTAGAAAATAGAAAAAGCATTATGGACTGAATTTTACAGTTTTGGCTAATTGCCAATTTCATGGAGTTTCGTAGACCATATCTCTCCATGAAGCTTAGTGAATTTTCTTGTATTATCATTCCAAATGTACCTTATTAACTGCCTACCTCACCCCAGTGGTCCCCCTATTATCCAATACCATCTCAATTCTCCCACTTGTCATAGCTGGAAGAATATGCCACTGCCCAGATATCCAGAAACAGACTGGGATCCCTGGCGTCAGCAGCATCTTTAAAAGGCTGTTGCGCATATCAACACGAACCTTCAGTTCAACTCTGCCCTGCACAGTGAGTGACATTTGCCCCAGACACGGCAGATAAAGGGAACTTGATGTCTCATTTAGCAAACAGACACTGGGAGGTTATGTGGGCAGGGTTCCATCAGAACCAGCAAAGGAGTCTCCAACACCAGGTCATACCAGCCACGTTTGAGGTTGCCAACCAGATTTGTGCACTTTCCATTATCTGGACAACCAGTGATCTTCTCCACTCTGCCATGGTACCATATTTTCTCTGCTTTACACATTAACTATCTCTGCTACCTCACATGCGCACATGCATCCACTCAAACCCTTATCAAGATTTATACAATTAAAAGAAAGGTCTTGGGCAGTGTTGAAGAACAGAGAGAGAGAGACCTAGGGCTTCAGGTACATAATTCTTTGAAGCTTGCATCACATACAGACAGGATGGTTAAAAAGGCTTTAGTATGCTTGTCTTCACTGCTCAGACCTTTGAGTGTAGGAGTTGGAACATTATTTTGAGGTTGAACAGGTTGGTGAGATCTCTTCTGTAGTACTCTATCTAGTTCTGGTCTCCTTGTTTAGAAGAAGGATATTATAAAGTTGGAGAAGTTTCAGAAGAGACTTGCCAGGTTGTTGCCAGGAATGGAGGGTTTGAGTGATATGGAGATGCTGGGACTATTTTTCACTGGAACATAGAAGGTTGAGAGGTGACCTTATAGAGGTTCAAAAAATCATGAGAGTTTATCTAAGGTGAAAGGCAGGTGTTTTTTCCTGAGGGCTGACCAGTTCAAGATGAGGGGGCATATTTTAAGGTGAGAGGGGAAAAATTTATAAAAGACATCAGGGCAATTTTTTTTTTGACATGCTTGTGTGAGGAAATGACTTCCAGAGGATGCTAGTACAGTTCCAATGTTTAAAAGACCTTTAGGTAAGTACATGAATAAGAAATGTTTGGGGGGATATGGGCCAAGCACAGACAGGTGGGATTAGTTTAATTTGGGATTATAGTCAGCATGGATTGATTGGACTGAGGGTGCATTTCCATGCTGTAGGACTGAGTACAGCATCCTAACCACCCCAAGTGACTGATTGACTCGTCAAAGCTCCTGGACTAGTGGCTGTCTTTGACTTCCTTTGGCAGGACCTCCTGACTGAAATGTGTCCCCCTTGACTTGACTGAGAACTGCTAACAATCATGACAAACTTCCTGGCTTTGTGTCTGAGCTGCAGAGTTGTCAAGACAGCATTACTGAGAACCTAATTGGCTCTGGCAGTGGATTCAAAAAAGGCAAGACAAGGCAAGGTAAGAAAACTGTGAGCATCATATCATATTGTAGGCTTCAGAACTTTAATAACTGTTCATGGATTGAAAGAATCAACAAAAGATAAACTATTATACTCAAAAGCAGCAGCAATAACTCTGTCTGGAATAAACTATTAAAGGCTAGGATAAAGTTATATAGGAATTGAAAACAATTAGCCATATCTAGCAAAAGGAGGATTGGAGGCTACATGAACAAAACCAGTTTAGATTAGATTAGATTCCCTACAGTATGGAAACAGGCCCTTCAGCCCAATAAGTCCACGCCAACCCTCCGAAGAGTAACTCACTTAGACCGATTCCCCCACCCTATATTTCCCCCTGACTAATGAATCTAACACTATGGCAATTTAGCATGGCCAATTCATCTGACCTGCACATCTTTGGATTGTGGGAGGAAACCGAAGTACCCAGAGGAAACACATGCAGACACGGGGAGAATGTGCAAACTCCACATAGACAGTCGCCTGAGGCAGAAATCGAACCGCGTCCCTGACGCTGTGAGGCAGCAGTGCTAACTACTGAGCCACCATGCCACCCTACTACTTTATTACCGGTTTGATTATCTGGATGCTTTATTGCCACCCCTAAGACAACACTTGCCCTGCAGAAGAATTTAAGGAGTTAATCACAGGAAAACTGTGTCTTTGAACAGTCAATGCCAAATGCAACAAGTAACAAAGAAGCTACTTCTGGTAAGAAGGCAAGCTGCAGACTTGCAGTAATTTGGATGAAAGGACTTTAAAAGAATCATCAATATGTCACTTCACAGATCTGAAGGACGAAAATCTGTAGAAGAATCAAACACCAGAACTCCACCTTCAGCAGAACTCTGGAGAACAATTTTGCATAAGGATCAAACCCTTGACATTTCCAGAGTCAAACCACTATTGGTGGGATTGAGGCAGAGTTTCACCACTAATCAGATAATAGACAAGTTGAGTTGTGAGACATAATTTGCTTACTTGACGGACCTTATTTTGGTTGCTACACACAATAAAATTTCAATAGTTGTTTTCGTTCCTGATTGTCTGTGAGATTTCTTGATAAATAGCTGGATTAAAGGTAACTTGTAGTGGTTAACCTACAATAATCCAATCAGGCTCAAGTGATTCTAAGATAGAAAATAAACAGCCCGGAAATGCAACCTGGTCCAGTCTATAACCTGGGGGCCTGTCCTGCATGTAGGCTGGTGCACTTCAAGGTGGAGCATGGCCTTGCAGCAGCGTGGTTTAAGTAGACTGGGGACATGCCATGATGATGTGGAGAGGCTGGCAAGTGTCCAACACCAAAGTCCACACATCTGGGGTGCATGTAACAGCTGCCCAAGATGCTCATACTGGGTGTACAACATGGAATTCTGGAGCTGAAAGTGGTGAGTTGGAGTTGACAGGTGCTATTCAGACTTTCAAGTCAGGAATTTTTTGGCATTTGGTTATCCCACAGTGGGTGTAGGATAGGAAATTGCAGATTAATGAAGCACGATCTATAATTAATGAGGCTGATAACAAGCAATAATTCCCCTTATAGTCATCTCAATGCTCCAGAGTGAGAATCTTGTCTCACACCTCTGTTGGAAAATGCAACTAGTTGCCCCTAACTTCAGGAAAGGCCTTGCTGAACTTTTCATGTGATTTTCTCAGATTTCTTGGCAGAGCCGACATCATTCAGTGTCCCCAAACAATGCCACACAGGTTCAAATACTTTTATCAAACTCCTGAAAGTTCAGTTTAACAGAAATATCTCGACTAAAAACAGAAATTGATAGAAGCGCTCAGCAAGTCTGGCAGCATCTGTAGAGAGAAATCAGACTAACCCTTCCTCAGAACGGGGTTCTCACAGCAGGTGGCAGTGGGGGCGCGGGGGGAGGGGATGTTATGAAAGACCTGAGGAAATTACCCTTCAAAGAAAAAGAATGAAGAAAGGAAAAACAAAAAGGAAAATGTAAGGAACAGAGGAGTTTAGGATAGAGTATGAATGGTTAAGTGCTAGTTTGATCAAGATATACATTTCCAGAAGCCAACTGATTACAAGTGGCGGATTCCTCAGCTATGATGCCAGAAATAAGGTTGAAAATTGTTTCAATTATTTAATTTTAATTTAATAAACTGTACAAAAAAAGTATTTGCATAGTTGAATTCAAATAGTATCTTCAAGCTCAATGCTGAATATTCAGTTGTGAATTGATTGCACATAATCCAAACTTCCCTGCCCCAAACCATGCTGGTTATCATTAACAAGTCTGTTATTTTCCAAATGCAATTAAACCCTGTTCTTAAAAATCTTCTCCACTAATTTCCCAACCACTGATGTAAGGCTCATCATCTTATAATTCCCCGGATTATCCCTGTTGCCTACCCACACAAAGGAATAGCATTGGCTATTTTCAATTCTTTTGGGACTTCACCTGTGGCAAAACAGGATATAAAGATCTCTGTCCAAGCCTGAGCAATCACCTCCTTTGCCTCTCTCAGTATTCCTGGGCAAGATCTCATCAGGCCTTGGGGACTTAGCTATCTTAATGCTTTTAAAATCCCACCTGATGTCTCCTCATTCTTAATATACCATGTCACAGCACATCAACATACCTCTCACTAATCTTATCATCCATGTCCTTGACCTTGGTGAATACTGTTACAAAGTATTAGAACCTCACCCACTTTGTCAGGCTCCATGCATAAATTCCCTTCTTTGCCCATGAGAGAACAGACCCTTTCCCTAGATACCCTTTTGCTCCTTACATATGTTTAAAATGCCTCCGGCTTCTCCTTAATCCTAAATTTCATGCCAGTTTTAGCCTTTCTAATCCTCTATTTAAGTTCTTTTCTGCTTCCTGTATATTCCTCAATGGCCTTCTCTGATTTCAGTTTACATAGGTTACCTTTCTCTTTTTAACTGAATTTACAAAATCTCCTGTCATCTAGGGTCCCTGAATCTTGCCATTCTTATCTTTTATCCTCACGGGAACATGCTGGTCCTGAATTCTGATCAACTGGCCTTTAAAAGGATCCCACGTCAGCTGTGGATTTGCCCTTAAACAGCTGTCCCAATCTAGTTTCTCAGATTCCTGCCTTTTATAGACCAGGCCAGAACTCCCTAAAAATATTTCAACAAGGTAGCCACGACCCTAACATTTTCTTATTTTAAAGGCAGATGTGAGTCGATATTCCAGGTGTGATGCAGCTGGTTAAACTACTTGGCTTTAAGCAAAACAGAATTTATTTAAGCAACACAGCTGAAACATGAACAAAAGAAAACAGAATTCAGAATAACAACTATTTGAAACCTCAGGCGAAAGTGAGGACTGCAGATGCTGGAGATAGAGTCAAGATTAGAGTGGTGCTAAAAAAGCACAGTAGGTCAAGCAGCATCTGAGGTGCAGGAAAATCGATGTTTCAGGCAGGACCCCTTCATCAGGAAATATTTGAAACCCCAACCAACTCAATATCGCAACTAAGGAACTGCTCCAATTCCCGCAACATCCCATAAAAACACCCCTTGGCGAAAGGTAAATTCAAACAGGTTCTTACAGGCAGGAGAAATGTCTGAAAGAGAAGCCAGTCAAGAACCATCTCTGCAGCATGTTCTCACTGTTACAACTAAACCATAAGTATTTTAAAAAAACCTGAACAGAGAGAACTGGCCACTCCCCGGCCATTTTAAAACTAGTCTCTTTCCAAGACATTTTGTCACCTCTGCCTTTATAATCTCAGGGTAAACTTAACATGATAATAAATGAGATTAAGTTCTGAGAGGTGTAAGTGTGATCAGTATTTGGAACTTGGAAATTCAGTTTTTATAAAAATTATTGCTTCATATATAATTCAAGGAATAAGGGATGATTAACGATTGAACTTTTGACATTGGGAAATATAATATCAGGATGTCTTTTAGCTTTCGTAGCTGTTGCTTTCAAACACAATTCTATGAGTTTTCCCAACCTCCAAATTCACAATTTATTACTTTGACTTCCTTTGGCAGGTTCAATTAAAATATTACAGTAAATGGTTTTATGCCCTTCAAGACAACGATTAAATCTTGAATATTTTATATTGTGATTTATCATACCAGTGTAGATCTGTCCACATTTTAATTGGTTTAATTGAATGGGCAGAAACGAGTGTATTTCGCTCAGTTATTCTTCACAGTTCCCAAATCCCACTCATGGCCCCCCAGCTCTTATCACACCCTCCGGTATCACTGACTGCAGCCAGACAGCCTATGGCTTGTGCGGGCTGTGGGGAGGGGGGAGTAGAGAAGAAAAACTGAGGTGATGGCTGGGATAGATGAAGATACATGAGACACATTTGGAACTTAGGGGCAGCAAGGTAGGAAAGACATGGAATTAAGGCTTCGATACAACATGAGACAGGGTGATGGAATGGAGTGTGCGACGTGGACTGCATGGGAAGAGATCAACATAGCTAGTTGGGATATGGAGTGGGAGGGGGTGGTAGGGAACAGTGAAAGGTTGGATGGCATGAGGGAGACATGAGAAGGAGGCAGCACAGGAAAGGGGAGTGGAAGACAGTATGGGAAAGGAAGTGAGTGAATGAGGGAAATAATCACATGGGAGGAGAGAAGTAGATGTCACTGAAGTGGAGTGAGAAGTGGAATAATGGTGATGAAGGATGTGAACAAGGGAAGCTTGAAAGGAGATATAGAATTGGGATGGCATGGATCGGATGATTTCATGAGGGAAGGAGGATAGAATGGGGGACAACCTTGGTGAGATTGAAAGCAGTGATCACATAGGGTGGAATGAGAGGCACAGGAGTTAGGTAAAGAGAGCAGTGACATCAAGTGAGGGGGTCAAGACAACATTGGTGTGGGAGCCTGACTTGTGATGTGAGAAATGGGGGCAATTACAGTGCATGAGAGAATGTAAAGGTAATAACCTAGGAATAAACACTAGAATGGGGATTATAAGAGAGACAACATGAGTGAGATAGGTATGGCATGAGACAGTTGGCATGTGTAAAAGGAACTTGCATGGGATAGGGATTTAAAGATGTTCAATTGCAATTTCTGAAAATACTTGTGCGACATTGTTTCAGAGTTACTTGAAATGGGAAAATAAGCAGCAACAACAAAGAGATTAAAAAATGCAATTAGACAGATCAAGAGAAAATAAAATTTAGTACAGAGAGGACATTATTGGAGGAGCTGACAACTTTGGGAGTTTGGAGAGACTTCAGGCGAGGGTGAGGGGAAATGGCATATCTGTTTTCCATTTAAAATTATTCTCGGCTCATGTGTGTCTGCTGTGCATAAAGACAAAAAACTTTTACCTCAGACTCTTCACCAGTTCTGTGCTGGAGACAGGCCAGTTGAATTCCATCCAATTTGTTATTGCCCTCCCATATGGACTCCCCTGTTTCACCCTTTCACTTTAGTCTGAGCGCAAATGAAAGGGATTGTGTGTGAATATTGCTAGAATGTATTAATGAACATAATTCTGACAGTCATTTCATTTGGACCTTATCTGTAATCCCAGACTTGTAAGTGTTACTTATACAGGACTAACCCTGCATGAGTTGAATTCTATTTGATGGCATTATAATACAAATTAATGCAAACGCGATTAAGTAATATTCACAAACTTAAGAATGCTACGTGAGGAAGAAACGTGAATTTTGTAGGAAAGGGAAAGAGGAGGAAAATTTCAAAACATAGGAACAACATATCATTGAGACATAGCTTGAAAGTTCATTTTAACTGATTCAATGATGAGAAAAATTTCCAAACCTTTTGTGTCTTGTTTTTAACGGCTGAAAATTGCTGCCTATTATGCCTCAAAGACATATAATCATTTCTCATAGATAGGCAATAAACCAGATTCTGAGATAAAAGGTGATTTAATACGGTTTACCAGAAAAGAGGCATAACTAAATCATGATTGTTTTCCGCTTTTTTACAAAATACCCTGCAAGAATGACTATCTTCCACTCTGATTTGCCAAATGCGAGACTGGTGGTATTTCGAGAGTTGGATCAATTAGTTTTTTGGAGTTTGTACACTCTCTATAAGGCATTGTCTTTGTCTCATAATTCAGTTATTGTTAGCAAAGTCTCTCATAGCTTGGTTTTGAAGTGGAATGATGCTTTGCAAAACGTTGAGCAAGTATATAGCCAGGAGCCACTGATTCTGAGGATAAGTGAGACAGACTTCTCCGAAAAAGAGATTGAAGACTTCATTTTATTAGGTTGAAACTTCAGATGGGAGTTATATTTTTGATGTTGGTCAATGTTTCATCTAAGAGAACATTGTAGAATTGTCTTACCCTATAAAACCCCGAGAAGTAAATACACTGTTCTATTACATTATCATTTCCAGAATCTGTTTTTAATAATTCTTGACAAGTTTATGATCTCTTCTGTATGGTTTTCTAAGATGTTCATTTTCAAAGAATATGAGAAGGCCTGTGCCAATTTCAGCAAATTCATTAATATTAACACCAACAAAATTTTCTTCCAATGTCAATAGATAATATACATGCTTGTTTAGAGAGGCTGAGGGCTCACAAACAAAAATGTCCTTGTGCACCAAGTAGGAATTTATCTTTAGGAAAGTCCTAAAAATGTAATTGTAAATAGTTCATCAGTGGTGTTAAGCTTACTGATGGTGA
Organism: Chiloscyllium plagiosum; assembly: GCF_004010195.1. Lineage (NCBI taxonomy): Eukaryota > Metazoa > Chordata > Chondrichthyes > Orectolobiformes > Hemiscylliidae > Chiloscyllium > Chiloscyllium plagiosum. The sequence continues at coordinate 55,165,521 of NC_057713.1, read as the reverse complement.
AGCTGACCTGTGATTTATCAGACTTGGAACTTTGAATGTTATGTTATTGCAGAATGGCAATCAACCAAAAAAATGGAATACGGTAGAGAAAGTAATGAACTCAAAGTTTGATGCAGTTATGTCTGAAATGTGTTATACTCTCATCAAGCTAGATTGAGAGAATTGCAACCAATGCAAGTCAACAAAGCACGAGATAAAAGCAGTGCAGAAAAGATTATCACTGCCATCTCGGACTGAGTCATGATGAGTTTTGTTGGTTGGAAAAAAGCTTTAACCCAGTTCATCTTCCTGCAGTACTTAGATCATTTTAAAATTTCACAGATATCATTTCATAAGTTGAACAATGTGATATTTCCATTATTAGTTCAAATATCTTCAAATTAAGTTTCATGGATGAGACATGAGTCCATCATAATGAAAACTCTGCATACCATTTCACCAATGAGAATAAATATCCTGTATATCAATACTATATGAATCGAGTGATACCATATTGTTGCCTTCAGAAAAGGACAAGATTGTATGAAAGCCTCATTTGGGCATTTAATATTCACTCTGGCAAACACATTACAATAAACTACCAACAATTTGATATAAGGCAATAATTCATTTGATAAATCACAAGTCAGGAAATAGCAGCTTTCGCCTCACAAATAGCCATCATGCATTCAGGCCTAAACAAGCACTGTTACAGGAGTTAGGATGTACAAGAAGCATGAAATCCATCAGTTAATAATTGATGCTTTTCAATCATCTTATAACATTTTGATGCTATCTGGTTTGAAGTGAGAAGCATTGCATTTGGGATTAAAAAACTTGCACGGACTGTAGTATTTAATTGTTACTTTCTCAGCGAGTGGAGAGAGACATAAGGGTGCACATTCACACATCTTGAAGGTGAAACGATAAGTTGATGAGGCAATTCACAAATCATGGGAGATACTTAACTTTAAATTAATTCAACTACATAGAGCTGCATCTAACCCAACATCAAAACACAATGTTTTAGCCTCAACCAATTTCTGAGCTCATGAATTCAACAACAGACTTACTAGGTGAAGGAATTTTTCCTAATCTGAGTCCCAAAGGAGTTACCTCTCATCTTTAAATTATGACCCCCTGATTCTGGACTCCCCTACCATCAGGAATATCCTTCCTACATTTAAGTTGTCTAGTCCTGTTAAAGTTTTCTATGTTTCTGAGATTCCCCCTCATTTGTCGACATTCTAGGAAATATAATCCTAACCAAATCAATCTCTCCTCATGCGTCAGTCCTGCCACCCCAGGAATCTATTTGTGAAACCTTCGCTGCACCCCCTGTGGTAAAAACATCCTTCCTCAATTAAGGAGACCTAAACTAGATACAATATTCCAAGTGTGGCCTCACTTATGCCCTTCATGACTGCAGTAAGGCATCCTTGTTGCTGTACTCAAAAGAGAGAAAATAGGAAGGAAAAGAGAAGTTTTTAGCAGGTACAAAAGGAGCAAATCAATTGAGGCTCTTGTGGAATGTGCAGGGGGAGTTTAAGAAAGCAATCAGACAAGGAAAGAGGGGAATAAGAAAACACTGGCAGGTAAAATTACATAGAATTGAAAGATATTCTAAGGGGAAGAGGATAACCAGAGAAAGAGCATGGCCCATAACGGATCAAGGAGACAATGTGTGTATGTGAAACTGGTGGACATTGGCAGAGTGTTAAACAAATGCATCACATTTGTTCTTCAGTCACAGGAGTATTTTGGCTCAGAATTTGAGGAGAGAGATAAGTTGAGCAGTTTGACATAGGAGTATTGGAATTTTGGTAGGTTTAAAAGTGGACAAATCCCAAGGTCCAGATGAGTTGGACCAACATAATCTCCCAACATAATCTCTGCATGCTTTTAAAGTTTGTGCGAAGATTTGTAGCTCGGGTGCTCATTGTTGTGGTTCTGTTCGCCGAGCTGGAATTTTTTGTTGCAAACGTTTCGTCCCCTGGCTAGGCGACATCATCAGTGCTTGGGAGCCTCCTGCGAAGCGCTTCTTTGATGTTTCCTCCGGTGACCCTCTATTGTTCCACTATAAACACCGGAGGAAACATCAAAGAAGCGCTTCGCAGGAGGCTCCCAAGCACTGATGATGTCGCCTAGCCAGAGGACGAAACGTTTGCAACAAAAACTTCCAGCTCCCTGCTTTTATAATCAGTGCTGCAACTAAGAAAGGCGCAAGCATTCCATATGCCACCTTAACTACTCTATTAACGTCCCGCCAACTTCAGGGATCTGTGGACAAGCACTCCAAGATCCCTGTGTTCCTGTGGGGGAAGAGGGAGGAAATTAGAGTGGCTCGGACCCAAATTTTTAATCCCTCTTTGGCCACAGGGAAGGTGGCAGACGGCTGGAGAATATGTTCACCCTTTGAAGAGTAGTCAAGATAAACCAGAGAATCTCTCAGTGGTAAGGAAACTATTTGGAAAAATTCTGAAGGGGCAAATTTATCTCCACTTGGAGAAAGAAGGTTTGATTACGGACAGTCAGCATCACTTTATCAGAGAAGTCATGCCAAGCAAACTTAATGAAATTTTCCAAAGGGATGATCACGAGGGGAGAAAAGTGTAGTGCAGTTGTAGTCTGCATGGCTTTCAACAAAGCAGATGGGACGAATATTGGCCAGGGGTTAATAGTGGGGAAATATAATTAATTTGGTCAAATGAGCAAATCAGTGGCATATGGTATTTTAATCTAATAAATTTGAGGTAATGCATTTTGGGGGTAACAGAAAGGGAAGCAGTCAAAGAACAGCAGGACACTAAATAGTAAGGAACACAGGGATCTTGGAGTGCTTGTCCACAGATCCCTGAAGTTGGCGGGACGTTAATAGAATAGTTAAGGTGGCATATGGAATGCTTGCCTTTCTTAGTTGCAGCACTGATTATAAAAGCAGGGGTTTTATGTTGGTTGGGCCAAAGCCTGAGTACTGCGTGCAACTCTGGGTGTCTTACTACAGGAAGGATGTGATTCCAGAGGAGTTTCATCAGAACCTTTCCTTGTATGGAGCATCTTAGCAGTGAAGAAAGGCTTACGTTTTTTTCCTTTGGACCAGAGAAGGCTGAGAGTAAAACAGTTGAGATACACAAGATTATGAGAGGATGGACAAGGTAGTTAAGAAACAGCTGCTTCCCTTAGTTGAATGGTCAATAGCGAGGTGACATAATTTTAAAGTGAAGGGCAGGAGGTTTAGAGGGGATTTGAGAAAACATTATTTTATCCACAGGGTGATGGGAATCTAGAATCTAGAAGCTAAAACCTGGGACAGTAGTAGAGGCAGGAAACCTCACAACCTTTAAGTATGCAGATGAACACTTGAAATGCCATAGTATTCAAGGCTATGGGCCAAGGGCTGGAAAGTGGGATTAGAGTAGATAGATTGGAACAGACTCAATGAGCTTAAGAGTTTCTTCTATGTTGTTTCACCCAATGACTCGAACTCATCATCACCACATTGTTCCTGTCCATCTAGCAGCATACTGATTTAATTTTGGTGCTCTTTGGTGACCACTGCCCAGAATTCTCCCTGTATGCACTCTGCACCTTTGTTGAATGATCCTCTTTTCTGCTCAATTGAATTATTGTACCAACAAACCTGCACTCAGAATGTACAGAAAAATTTTCTCCATCTACTTCTGGAAAAAAGCATGTATTCAGCTCACTAATGTCCATGCAAATGAATGAAGAGCCATTATATTAGAGTGAAATTTCCTTATATTACTTTTTGGCATGTCTGAGAGTACTCAAATGGAACATTAATGCTTTGCTGCACTTCCAGTAAATTTACTGACTTATGTGGTGCTGGTAATAATGGTCTACAATCAAGAAAACATTACCTCATGAAATGCAGGCAACTTCATAATTTTCACAATTGCTATAATTTTATATTTTAAAAATCCTGCAGGACTGAGATAATTGAGAAGATTATTTCTAAAGAAAATTTAGTTTCAACAATTAGATGAGATAATGAAATATCTCATCTTTTTGCTAACTGTTAAAGAAAACAATCACAAATAAAAGCAAAATACTCTGGTTGCTGGAGATCTGAAGTACAAATGGAAAATGCTGGAGTAACTCAGGTCTGACAACATCTGTTTAGAAAGAAAGAGTTACATTGAGTCCTATATGACTCTTCATTGGAACTGAAGGGGGTGGCAAGTGATGGATTTTGCATAGTGAAAAAGTGGGTAGAAGGCAAACCAGGTGGAGAGGGTGCTCATTGCCAAAGGCAAAATGCGTACTAATGAAAATCAAGACGATCTAGAAGAAGAGTAGCTACTGAGTGGCACATGTTAAAATATGTCAACTCTGTCAAGAGCAAACCCATGCAAACAAAACACTGGGAGAGATGTAGGAAGGGTTGAGGGGGGAAATAATTGAAAAGGAGGGAGTTCACGGTCTGAAAGTTGTTGAACTCAACATTGAGTTCTAATGTCTCTACAATGCCTAGGCATAAAATAAGGTGCTGTCCCTCAAGTGTGCATTGGCTCAATGTGGACTGGAGGAGCAGCAGTGCAGCTTAATGTTCTGTTTGGGTATGATACAGCACTTAGGTTTTGAGTGCAACAACTTCAGATCATGAACTCAATTCTCCATTTTGATTACCCCCACCTCCCACTAACGTATTTTTTGCATGGATCTCTCTTAATTGGGGTGATCTATTCTCTGGCATTAACATCTATACTTCATCTCTCTATTCACTCACTACTATCACGACCAACCCCCTTACCTCTGTTATTTGGCACCCTGATTATCTGTTCCACTTGCTTCTCCTGACCCTCTATTGTTCCAGCATAAAACTCATAGCTTTCCCAAATCCATTTATCTCTGAAGACTTATATTAGACTCCAACATTAACTCCACTTCTCTCTGTCTACTTGCTGTATTTTTTCCAGCACTGTTTGTATTTAAGTATAATTACAATTACCGATCACAGGAGTTACCAGATTTAGAACAATTTGAAAGACAAAGGTAACAATAGTTAATTAATATCATAAATTTCCTAAAACAATGCTTTGATAGATCAATCTGCAGTTTATTCGAAAATATATTTCAAAACAAAAAGATGAATTTAAATTCTCAATGGATAAGCGTCAATATTGTCAACTCATGCTGCAGAATTCTTCAACCTGAAAAGCTTGAAATGCACAAATTACACAGAAAGTCAGAAAACTACTTGGCTTGAATGTAATTGTTGTAAGAAACTCAGTTTATGGCAAATTATTCAATTGAAACTCAATCTTTTGAGACAGGTAGTCTTGAAGTAAAAACTTGAATGAAAATATTAAAAGACAGGAGTAACGGATAGTCATGTTTGTGCAATTTGCAATTTTGTTACAAACTTCAGTTAGTGAAAAAATGAGTTGAAAGATTTTAAAATGCATGTTGAATTATTAAATTAGCTCATCCATCAACAGTGACATTACTTTTCATTAGGAAATGCCATTACTAAATGCTTACTTAGGCAGTTTGTATGTGGTTGGATAACATAAATGTATCACATGAAAACCCAATAAAAGGATTTAGATTTTAGAAAAAGTGTGGATACAGACAAACTTCTAATAGTTTATTTCTACTGAATGTTTCAGATTTGAATTGCAATCAGCTTTGTTTGCCATTTATGGATCAATAGACCAAACATAATTTTAATTCTGAAGAAATTAAGATCTTTCAATAAGATAAATTCTATTGATATGAAGCAGAGAACTAGAAAATTGTAAATTTTAAACCAGTGTTCAAAAGGATAGCCTAACTTAGCTCAACCTTGGTAATGTGTCAAAATCCAGTTAATTGGACAAAGGTTGATTAATTCAAGAACATAACACAGATTTGCTGAAGGGAAATCATGTTAAATTAATGCAGTTAAGTTTTTGGTGTGGTAGCAACGAGCATCCACGAGAGTAATGGGGTGTTCTGGTGAATATGGACTTGAACAGGCAATTGACAAAACCTTACATGAGCACTACGTCAGCAAAATTTAGACCCACAGAATAAACGGATAAATGGCAACAATGTTGACTGAGTGATGGAAACAGTATAAGTACATAAATGATTTTCAGACTAGAGGTAGGATGCAGTGTCAAAAGGTGGGGCGCTGGAAAAGCGCAGCTGGTCAAGCAGCATCCAAGGAGCAGGAGAGTTGAGCTCTTCATCAGGAAGGATCCAGTCAGTGCTGTTTCCTCAGAGCTAATACTCAGAACCCTGCTGTTCTTGATATGTAATCAACTAGTCTCAAGTGCTCAGGATGCAATCTCAAAGTGTGCATATGATTTGGGATAAATGGGTTATTTTTAACTGGCAAATTGTAAGTACTAGAGGGTCACAGGCTTTACTATTGGAGATCCATCTAGTTACATTAATGACTTGAATGAAGAGATTGATTATATTACAAACAAACATGCTGATAAAGTAAAAGATAGAAAAGCAGGTTCAGCATGGGATGCACAGTCAGGAGACATGAGTGAGCCACATATTAGATTACTATTGTCAGTTCAATTTTTTAAAAAATTTAAATACAGTTTAAGCTATAGGCTCTTAAGCATAATTAACAACCTTCAATTAAGGCAAATTGTTTTATTAAACTGGGAAATGTCTGGTCATGATAATTACTTATCATTTTAGCTAAAAGTGTTTTTTTTACAATTAATTCATGGGATGTGGGTGTCACGAGCTGGACCGGCAGTTATTGCCCATTCCTATTCCCCATGAGGTGGTGGCGGTGGGGAAGCATGTGATCCATATGTTGTAGGTAGACCCACAATGTCATTAGGGAAGGAGTTCCAGGATTTTGACCCAACAACAGTGGAGGAACCAAAATCTAATTTTAACTCAGGATGGTGAATGTCTAGGAGGAGAACCTGCAGGTGGTGTTCACATGTATCTTGCTCCTTCCCTATGGAAATGGACATCAGTTTGAAAGGTGAGCTTTAAATGAATTTCTGCAGTGCATTTTCTAGATGAAGCACAATGCTGCTACTGAGCATTGGTAGAAATGGGATGTTTGTGGATGTGTGCCAAATCAAGTGGGCTGCTTTGTCCTGGATGGTATCAAGCTTCGTAAGTGCTGTTGGAGCTCCACCTATCCAGACAAGTGGGGAATATTCCATCACAGTCCTGACTTGTGCCTTGTAGATAATGGACAGACCTTGGGGAGTCAGGAGGCAAGTTACTCACTGTAGAATTCCTAGCCTCTGAACTGCTGTTGTAACCACGATATTTAGATGCCTTGTCCAGTTCAGTTTATGGTCAATGGTAATCCCCCAGGATGCTGAAGGTGGGGGATTCAGTGATGGTAATACCATAGAATTTCAAGAGATGGTGGTGAGATTGTCTCATGTTGAAGATGGTCATGACTGGCATTTGTATGGCATGAATGTCACTTGCCACTTTTCAGCACAAGCCTGGATAGAGTCTTGGTCTTGCTGCAATTGGACATGGGCTTTTTCACTGTCTGAGGTGTCGCAAATGACACTGAACATTGCACAATCACAAACATCCCCAACTTCTGATGAAGCAGCTGAAAATGATTGGGCCTAGAACACTATGCTGAAGAACTCCTGCAGAGATGTTCTGAAGCTAGGATAACTGACCATCAACAGCCACAATCTTCTTCATATGTATAAAGTTAGACTCCAACCAGCAGACAGTTTGCCTCAATTCTCACTGACTCCAATTTTGCAAGGACTCCTTGATGCCATACTTGGTCAATGGCAGTCAATCTCACCTCACCTCTGGAATTCAGCTCTTCTGTCCATGTTTCAATATTGGCTGTCATGAGGTCAGGAGCTGCATAGCCCTGACAGAACACAACCTAAGCATCACTGAGTGGGTTATTGCTGAGCACGTGCTAATGATAGTACTTCTGATAGCATTTTCCACCACCTTATTCATGATCAAGAGTAGAAGGATGGGGTGGTAACTGCCAGAGTTGAATTTGTCTCTCATATTGTTTACATGATATACGTGGGCAACTTTCCACATTATTGGGTGGATGCCAGTGTTTAGTTGTACTGGAGCAGCTTGGCTACAGGAGTGGCAAGGATGGAGCAGATATCTTCAATACTACTGCCAGAATGTCGTCAAGACACACAGCCTTTACAGAATCCAGTGTCTCTAACTATTCCTTGATATCACGTGGAGTGAACGAAATTGACTGAAGATTGACATCTGTGATGCTGGAGAACTCTGGAGTAGGCCAAGATAATCATCCACTTGGCATTTCTGACTGAAGATTGTGGTGAACACTTCAGCCTTATCCTTTGTACCAATGGGATGAGTCCCCCATCACTGAAGATGGCAATACTTGTGGAACCTTGACTTCTTCAAGTTGTTTAATTGTCCACCATCACCCACAATTGGATGTGGCAGAATTGGAGAGCTTCCATCTGATCCATCAACTTCAGAGTTACTTAGCTCTGTCTATCACTTGTTCCTTCTGCTGCATGGCATATAGATTGTTCTGTTTTTCAATTCACTGGGTTGACACCTCTTTTTAGGTATGCCCGGTGCTGCTCCTGATATCATCCTTAACTCATCATTGGTTCAATATGTGTTGATTACTGTAACAGGAAGCTAAACAAACTGCTATTTCAGAGGATTTTCAAACTGCATGTTCAATCAAGTGTGCATGGTAAGGGACTACTGCTGAGTGAGATACAGATACAGTGAGTAGTGAATTCATGTGGGTATTTATTGTACAGGGAAATGCTTTGAGTAAAAGATTATTCTAACTATTAATGTGTGCAAACAACAAGTCAGATTTATTAGGTAAGGTTTATCAATTGTTGTAAGTTTATCAAGCTAAGGGAAAGTAAAATCAATTTTTGTTTGGTAGTACAGAATCACAGTATGCTCAAAACAGCTACATTTTTGTCAAAGCTTTTCATCTTGCATTACCAGGATAATTTGCAGGAATAACAATTTGTCATTGCCATCAATCTTCTAGATCGTCGTGTTGGTGAGTTTGGAAGGTGCTGCAGCCCAAGAATTATATTTGTGCTTTGGGGATACTTATAAGCATAAATGCTTATCCTATGTTATTACTGACTACACATGTTAACCGAGTATTACATCTTTTGGTTTTGGTTTGATAAATAAACCCATAAAATTAATTATTCTCATTAACAAGATGGAAATTATTGACTTATTTAATAACTGGTTCACATGCACAGTAAGAAGCTCAGTTGTAGTATTGTGTCCAATTCTGGGTAATGCACTTGTTAAATTTTTGAACGCTTTGCCGATTTATGAGAATGCTCCCTATAATAAGTAGCTTCAGTTACAAAGATAGATTAAGGCAGGTGGAATTCGCCTTCACAAAGAAAAGTTTGAGAGATGATTTTACAGAGATGTACAAAATCATGCGGGTTCCAGAAACAGGAGGTTCAAGACATTGGTTTTCAACCCCTCTGGAAGAGAGGGCAAATTCACAAGAGAACCAGAAGTGGCAATGTGAACACTACCATGCAAAGAATGGTTATGATCTGGATTGTACAGCTAGAGAGAGTGGTGAAGCAGTTTATAGTGAACTGCGTAAGCAGCTGAAGGTTTAAAAAATGTTGGGCTCTGGGGTAAGGGCAGAGGAGTAGGAGTAACCAAGGAGTTCTTACAGATTGATAGTGAGTTCATTGAGACAAATAGTCTCATTTTACACTGTTACTATGCTAAGACTCTGTATTGCTAGACATATTTTACTTTCAGCTTTTTAAACAAAATAAAACATACATTATGCTGCTCTCTGCTGGTTTTTTCCTATCATTATTTAGCATATCTTACAATGAACTACTATCAGCCACATAAATAATCTCTAACAGGAAGTGGTGGAGGCTGGTACAATCACAACATTTAAAAAGGTATCTGGGTTGATACATGAAAAGGGAGGATTTACAGGGATATGGGTCAAATGCTGGAAAATAGGACTAGATTTTCCCATAGTCTGGGTATAGTTCTGGTTGCGTTGTGTCTGCTTGTTTGGGTTTGTTTCTGAGGAATTGGCAGATTGTGTTTATTGGGTACATCCCAGTTGGTGAACATCCTGACTTCTGACCTTATAGTGGAGGGAAGATCATTGATGAAGCAACTGAAAATAATTGGGCCTAGCACAACCCTGAGGAACTCCTGCAGAGATGTCCTGGAGTTGACATAACATCTCCAATAACTACAACCATCTTCCTGTGTACCAAGTATGACTCCAACCAGAGAGTTTGCCCCCAATACCCACTAAATTCTAATTTTGCTCGAGCTCCTTGATGTCTCACCGAGTCAAATGCAGCCTTGATATCAAGGGCCGTCACTCTTACCTTACCTCTGGAATTCAGCTCTTTTTGTCCATCATTCAACGAAAGCAGTAATTGAGATACTTAGATATGACATATCATAATTTTCATGATATAGGGCTCCCAGGGCTGGACTTTTACAAAAGCAGAGTGCACAGCATTTATCTGGTTGTGGATTTTCTGCCCGCATTTCTGATATATCTGATTTTTGCCAGAACCTAAATAGGGGCAGGGTGTGTTTCACACTGAAGGCAAACTCAAAATTAGGTTATTTGAACTAAGTGCTGAATTCAAAGAGACCCAATTCAGGCTGTTGCAAGGACTTTATCCCCATTGTTAGAGTCATAAACTGGTACAATTTAAATAAAAGTGGATATATTGACATTTCACCAAAGAACAGAATAATAACTACATAGGAGTTTAAAAATCTACAATTTTTATTAAAGACACACCTGGTTTTTGATACGGGTCTCAATATACGTTGTTTTACTTTTATGAATGATTTAACCAATTGGGGAGATTTAAATGCTTGCAAAGGTTTTAAGAGTTGGAGTTTTTTTGTTATCAACTGCGTAGGAGTGACAGATTTAGGGGTATTCTGTTAGTGGATAAATGATTGAGATTGTTGGAGGACATAAGTGGGTACTGAATTGACATGGAGAGTATGGGGAGGGAGATGACGACTAGAGGATCAAACAACTTTCAAAATAAATGGAATGACAATGCAGAGAACTAAAGGCAAACCACCTAACCAGCATGCTATAGCACTCTCCAGCAATATGGCAACCCAGTCATTACTTCCAAGAGAAGCATGCCTGACTCTAGCCTGCATTTCTGGAGCAGAAATTGTGTGTTTTGAGGTACATTTTAACCAAGGCATGTACTAAGTGCCAGGAAATTTGCATATTTGAGCTACCTGCCTCAGAGGTCAAAATCGGAGTCTGAAATGTTGCTTTTACCTTGATTAAATTTACTCCACAGTAGAATAATTTCATCTATTGGTTGATTAAAATCAACAAGTTCACATCGCTATACTTACTACAATATTAGTCCATTACTGAAATATCAACATGCATCAGCAAATAAATGTTGCTGGAAAGCAAAGCATTAGCAAAGAAGGTCTGAGCAAATAATTAAAAATAAACTTAACATCCTATAATTTTTGGAAACCTGAGCAAATATTACAAAACAAAACCATGAAAATAATTCAGATTCCAAGTTTAAAAACTGGTATTTTTCAACATCATAGAATACTTAGTCTAACAATTGCATGAAGACCAGTAATATTACAATTTAATATTTGTGGTGCAAAAGAAAACAAATTATCACGTGTAAAAATGGAACTTTGCAAAGCAAAAAAAAAAATCAGATTTCTTTCAACTGAATGTAAGGTTGAGAAGTTCAAAGATCTTTATGGTCAACATGAATTCAACATAGTTATTACAAGGACTCTTCTACTTTTTAGATATTTATGAGATGTGGGCCTTATTGGCTAGGCCAGCATTTCTTGTCCATCCCTAGTTGTTCTTGAGGAAGTGGTTATGTTATGTAAACTACTTGGTGTGGGTACACATACAACAGCAATTGGGAGAGATTTTATGGACTTTTACCCACCAATCACTGAAGGAATGGTCATATATTCCAAGGCAGGACAGTGAGTGGTTTAGAGGGCAACTTGTAGGTAATGGTATTCCCATGTTTATGTTAACCTTGACCTTCTCAAAAGGTCATGATCGTGGGCTTGAAAGACACTGTCTAAGCAGCCTTGGTGAATTCTTGCAGATAATACACACAGTGCTACAGAATATCCATAATGAATGGAGTTCATGTTTCTGTGTTGTTTTGGTCTGGATGATATCAAGCTTCTTGACTGATTTTGGAGCTGCATGCATATGGAGGAAATGTTACTCGCCAGTTCTAAGTCCAAATCCAGATCATGTCAGGTCTTCTTGCATTTGGGCAATATCCTAGGGGTTGCACATGGTGATGAACTTTTTGCAATCATCAGAAAACATCCCCACTTCTGACCATTTGAAGAAGTTAAGATCATGAATTAGGCAGCTAAAGGTGCACCAGCCTCAAACATTACCCCGAGGAACTCCTGCAGAAATGTCTGGAACTGAAATGAATGACTGCCAACAACAACTGTAAAGAACAGATCTTTTTATCTCTCTGCATTTTTGATTGTGGACTGGATGGAGGAAAAGCTTATCATAAATCAAGGACTGTTGAAGGAGTGCTGCACCTTTTTAAAAGTAACCTAATATTCACTGTAAAGTACTGTTTACACAGCTGCTTGTTCAATCAGTAGTGGAAGCCTAGTATGTAAGCAAACTAATCGTCATTTTCATGTTTAATTCTCATGTATTTTTCCACTTCGCTTCAATTGCTCATGAAAATAGGTATATTTTTTTAAAAACACCAGACCTATTTTCTTGTATTTTTCCACTTTGCTTCAATTGCTCATGAAAATGAGTGATTGAAGCAAAGTGGAAAAATACATGAAAATGGGTCTGGTGTTAAAAACAGCCTACTTTGACTAGGAGGTAACTGCAGGAGCTTGATTGTTTGTGGAGATCATTTTAATGTGATTAACACAGACACCGAGAGATCTTTTCAAATTACTTTCCAAATGTTCCAATGTGCAGAAAAGTACTGGAAGTATTACAAAATGGAGATTCAGCACATAATCTTGGTTTCAGAATAATATTAATATCAGGGACTTTGCCTCCCTCATCAGTCTTTTCACCATTGGGCTGGGGTTTGCGAGACTGGAATCTGAGATAGAACTCAGAGAGCCAATAGACAATAAATAGGTGCAGGAGTAGGCCATTCTGCCCTTCGAGCCTGCACCGCCATTCAATATGATCATGGCTGATCATCCTTAATCAGTATCATGTTCCTGCCTTATCTCCATAACCCTTGATTCCACTATCCTTGAGAGCTCTATCCAACTCTTTCTTAAATGAATCCAGAGACTGGGCCTCCACTGCCCTCTGGGGAAGAGCATTCCACACAGCCACCACTCTCTGGGTGAACAAGTTTCTCCTCATCTCTGTCCTAAATGGTCTACCCCGTATTTTTAAGCTGTGTCCTCTGGTTCAGCACTCACCCATCAGCGGAAACATGTTTCCTGCCTCCAGAGTGTCCAATCCTTTAATAAGCTTAAATGTCTCAATCAGATCCCCTCTCAGACTTCTAAACTCAAGGGTATACAAGCCCAATCGCTCCAGTCTTTCAGCGTAAGGTAATCCCGCCATTCCAGGAATTGACCTCGTGAACCTACGCTGCATTCCCTCAATAGCCAGAATGTCTCACCTCAAATTTGGAGACCAGAACTGCACACAGTACTCCAGATGTGGTCTCACCAGGGCCCTGTACAGCTGCAGAAGGACCTCTTTGCTTCTATACTCAATCCCTCTTGTTATGAAGGCCAGCATGCTATTAGCCTTCTTCACTACCTGCTGTACCTGCATGCTTACCTTCATTGAGTGGTGTACAAGAACCCCCAGATCTCTCTGTACTGCCCCTTTACCTAAATTGATTCCACTTAGGTGGTAATCTGCCTTCCTGTTCTTGCCACCAAAGTGGATAAGGATCCATTTATCCACGTGAAAGTGCATCTGCCATGCATCTGAGCACTCACCTAACTTGTCCAGGTCACCCTGTAATCTCCTAACATCCTCATCACATTTCACCCTGCCACCCAGCTGATGAAATTTGCGAATGTTATTGCTAATACCATCTTGTATATCCTGAAGATAGATTGTAAAAAGCTGCGGTCCCAGTACTGACCCGTGCGGTACCCCACTGGTCAGTGCCTGGCATTCCGAAATGGAGGGGTGGAGGAGTGTGGAAGGATGAGAGAATGCAGGCTGCGGCCCTATGAAGCAGGGGGAGGGCTTGCAGTTCGCCTGTGTGGGGATGTGGGAGACTACAGGAGCCTGGCGGCCAAGGGCTGGCTGAAAGGCAGCTGGAGGGACGGAGGGAGGGAAGCACGCACGGAGGAGGAAGAGCAAAGAGAAAAGAGAAAAAAAAGCCAAAGGGGATAAAGAGAAAGAGCAAGAAAGAAAATGTGGCTGGCCAGCACGCCTTGAAGTAGGGAGAAAAGGCAAGGGCCAGCGCCTACGGCCATACTAGTCTGAAAACGCCAGATCTCGTCTGATCTCGGAAGCTAAGCAGACTCAGGCCTGGTTAGTACTTGGATGGGAGACCGCCTGGGAATACCAGGTGCAGTAGGCTTTTTCCGCCAGCAGTGGCTGCTCAAGTCACCCCTCTGCACTTGTCTTGTGCCAGGCAATGGAGCGGCAGGTTATTTTTGCTGCTGCTGCTGTGCCTGGCATCAGTCTCCTGCAGGCACGAGACACGGAGGGGAGGAGAGCGGAGCGCTGCCAAAATCAGCAAGAAAGGCGGAAAGAAAGGGATTGGGGCTGCACGCTGTCTGCGGGTGGCAGTCAGGAAAGGCGGACAATAGACAATAGGTGCAGGAGTTGGCCATTCTGCCCTTCCAGCCTGCACCACCATTCAATATGATCATGGCTGATCATCCTTAATCAGTATCCTGTTCCTGCCTTATCTCCATAACCCTTGATTCCACTATCCTTGAGAGCTCTATCCAACTCTTTAGAACATAGAACATAGAACAGTACAGCACAGAACAGGCCCTTCAGCCCACGATGT